>NW_021833116.1:0-214620 GCF_006345805.1 Octopus sinensis
CCAAAAACAAACCAAAAATACTGATAAAATCTATTTCCGTTAATAACTACCGACTTGTGTATCTTGTTTTTAATATTACTCAATCAAAAATTAAATTTTTGTAAATAATTTTTAATCAAATATTTAAAATAAAATTCCCTTATTCTTGTTGTGGTATGGAAAATTCAACAGAAGATTGCCTAAACAATTGTTTGGAGTCTGACCAGTCAAACAAAACCTCAGACAGCCAGACTAACCTCAAAATCACATCATTCAACTACAAATCACCCCTCAGTCGGGAAGATAGGCAATTAATTAATATCACATTTTAGTACTCGACATATTCTTATAGACACACAAAACGACGGTTTATTTAATAAGATAATCTTTTAGACACAAATATGATACAAGTATGAGGGCATTAAGCATTTCTGTAGTCCCCAAAGCCCCTCTCCAGCTCAATATTCCGGGATTTTGACCCTCTCCACATTCCTACTCCAGAAAATGGCGATCCTTTTATAGCTTCCAGCACAAACCTCAATTCGATAGAATTTCCCGCCATTTCTGACTTCCCGGAGCAGTCTCCTGAGGTGAATGTCCCTAAAAGGACTCTGGCAGACCAGCTTTTAGCACTGTATAAATCAACGACCCTTGAAATTATGTGTTTGGAGTTTTTTTGCCAAAAAATAGACAAATATGAGTCGGAGGTTGCGAAATGGCGAGAATCTGAGCTCAATTTGAAGAAAAACGTGGAATGTATGAAGAATGACTACACGGCACTGGAAGCCTCATTTCACAACCTCCACGACCGATTTGAGAAGGCTCGTGGTCTCCTGGTAGAGTCTGAGCAAGTTTGGGAGAGGGGTCTATTCGATAGGCTCGGTCAGAACTGGAGTCGACGAATGGCTTGTTGAACAAAGAAGTAGAAAAACTGACAGAAAAATATAATTTGTTGTTGGAGAAGGCGCAGAATAAGCTTGAGGAGTTAGGATGGGTGTATTATGGTTGTAGGGCTAATTCGGCTATTTGTGAAATGGGCAATCAACATAGCACTGATGTGGCTGCTGTCGAGGAAAATTATCGCAAGATTGAGATGAAGAATGCCTATTTGGTGAGTTGTCTCAATGCCAAGGTTTTCTGATTTTCAAATCTCAGGAAGCCGAGTTGGCCCAAATAAAGACAATTTTTAACCAATATATGACCTAAGTTCATTCTGTTTTAAATGCTTTTCTATAATTCGTTCATGTATCTTTAATGGAGAGTGGATAGCTTTTAAATACCCAAAGATTTAGTAAAGAGTCGCGGATTTGATAATGAAATTACACAAAGAACAAAAAACTATATCAGAAGAGGGTTAGAACAAGTTTAATATTAGTAAAATTAAAAAATGTAATTATTCGGTGTCGATCATGAATTTATCATTAATGTTAATTAATTATCATATTTAACGGCTGTTTAAAATGATTGAATATCTGAAATAAATTTTTCATTATGAATGATAAAAAGAGAATAATTATTAATCTAACTAATTTTTTTGATTTTTGCTTTGATAAAATAGTTTGACTTGAATAAGACACAATTTCAATGGATAACTCTCAAATGCGTATTTAGTTGACTAAAAACACAATTTCATTTCAGTATCTTGCTACTAATGGGAGAGTGGATAGTTTTTAAATGCCCATTCAGTTCACTTGAATGAGACAAAATTTGTCTATTTTGTTGACCAAAATGATACACAATTTCATTCAACTATCTTACTACTAATGGAAGAGGATAGCTCTCAATAAATGCCCATTTAGTTGACTAGAATAGCACACAAGTTGCCTATTTAGTTGACTTGAATGAGACACGATTTCATTTAAGTATTTTACTACTAATGGGAGAGGAGAGCTCTCAATAAATGCTTATATAGCTGACTTGATTGAGACACAATTTTATTCAACTATCTTGCTTTTCTATAATTCGTTATTCGTTCATGTATCTTTAATGGAGAGTGGATAGCTCTCAATAAATGCCTATTCAGTTCACGTGAATGAGACAAAATTTTGTCTATTCAGTTCACTTCGGACTCTCCTTCCTACTCTCGATTAGTCACAACTAATGGGAGAGGATATCTCTTATGCCTATTTAATTGACTAGAATGAGACACAATTTGTTTATTTTGTTACCGAATATACAAAAACTAATAAGGACGGTCATTGAACTCTCCCAGGTTGCTTTGATGACTGTCATCTACAACATTATAAACAATCCAAACAATAATCCCCACGAAACTGGCCATAGTTCATTCCATCTATCATATAAACACAAATAAATACACGAAGGACCAGAAAAGCGAGAACCAGATGGCCGACTGTAAACAGGAACCGGCCTCCGAGGAACCTCGAGTGGCTCAGTCCCCTCCAAACCAGGTATTTTCCCCACATATTTACAATTTTGCATATCACTGAGAATAGTCAGCACATCTGACTCTCCTTCCTCCTCTCGATTAGTCCCTCCATTGGCCACAAACTCAAGCTGAGATTGATCCCCAGGCTGATAACGCGTCCAGAACTTAATAGAATGGTCATTCGACCCAGAAACAAGCAAATGGCCAAGAGGATGCCACGACAGTGACCACACAGTACTGTCATGGGCGTCCTGCACCACCCCAATCTCCTTCTCAGTCCCCACCGACCAGTAGAAAATAGACCCATCATTCCCCCCACTCGCAAATACATCCCCATAAAGCGGATGCCACTCCAATACTACAACTCCCCCAATAAGGGTACCACTCACTTCCTTCTTGTGCCCCACAAATGACTGAATTGGCACACTCAGCTTCCTCGTATCAAATAATTTGATCGTCCTGTCCTCCGATCCCGACAGTAGTCGATTCCCGTCCACACTCCACCGGACATGAGTCACCCCTGCCTTATGCACGTGACTAAACCCTCCTATATATATTTCTACAGTGTCCTCAGACTAGTCTCAGTCCGGGGGTCCCAAAACTTGATTGGACGTTGGGAATCCCTACTTCCGGAGACGAGGAGCCCCATTTGAGGGTGCCAATCCACGGAGGACACATCCGCTCCGTGTTCTACACTCCCCATACCACGGAATACCACGGAATATCCTCTCTTCTCGACAGGATATGAAATCCCAGACCCTCACTGTCCCATCGTTGGAGGAGGAGGCGAATTTGACGTCGTTGGGGGAGAAGGACAGTGATCTGACTGACTCCTTGTGGGCCTGGAACATTTTTACGTTGTTCATGTTGGGCTGCCAGTATTTAAGGAAGCCCAGACTGTCCCCCGAGACCAGCCAGTTGTCGTTGTGACTCCACGCCATTGCCTGAATTGCCTCATCGTGGGCCTACTGCTTTAAAATATCACCAACTTGCAAAATTGTCTCGAAATTGAAAACCAGGCCATTCCAGAGGGTGAATTCTCCACTGGCCGAGCCTGTGGTCAATCTCCGGCCATCGGGAGTCCACTAGTCATATTTAGCCCACTGACCATGACAGTGTAGATTGGACACCTCTTCTTGTTGGTGGCTTGTTTGACAAATCGAGTGCACGTGACTGAGACTGCACTGGATAGAGAAGGGCAGGGCTTTCTTGTCTGGTTGTTTTATTTGTTTTTATTACTTGGAAGGCGTATAATTCGTTTGGTTGAATGCACTGCTTTCTTCGGCCTGGGAATTTTGAGATGTGTCTGTTTTGTACATAGTAGAGGGCAGAGGAGTTATAGTCGATTGTTTTACGGTATAATGACTTTCTTAAACGTTTTCCGTCGAAGGTCAGTTTTACGTTTGGCCGGGAAATGGAATCTTCTGTTATCATTTTTTTGTTGTACCACTACGATTAATAAAATTGTTTTATTTATTTTTAATATATTTTATTATTTGTTGTAATATAATATTTACTTTTTACTAATACTTATAAAATTAAATTAACACTTTATTAAAATTTAAAATAAACAATTTTTCTTTATTTTAATGTAGTTATTTTTTACAATAAATAATATAAAGTTAAAAAATTTATATAAAAATTAAACAACTAAAATAAAATAAATATATCAATATTCATCAGATGATTCTTGTGGTGCCATCTATTATAGTCACAAAACAAGCTCACTCGAATACTACTGGGACGAGCCTGAGACCTGATATACAAACTATCAACATGTGATGACTGTCCCCACCCAGTCCCATCAATATCTCTGTGTCCTGCATGATACACAGTCCCCGGAACAATCCTCCCAACTTCAACAAAGTCAACAGACTTGACTGACTTAACCATTCTCACAAGCTTGGAGGGAAAATTCCCGACTTGCAAAGTTCTGAGATTCTGCCCCCTCCACTCATAGTCATCCCTCCAATCAATCACAGCAATACAGTCACGTGCTGTCACCTTCAGCCCCCTCTCCCACCTGTCCTTTGCCTCAACCACTGGAATACACATCTACACTCAATATACCACTCATTACATCATTTAGTTGTAGAATTAATGATATAAATGAAGGTCTCTTCCTTGAGACCCAAATCCGCTTAAGGATGCCTTCTAAGGGGAAAGGACAGGTGTCGTTCTTAGGGAGTGTCTTCTCTTTGTGTGCCACCAACAATTCTTGGGGACTGAAGCCTTCCCAGGGGGGTGTTTTATGTGCAAATATTTCCCAAACAGTCACTCCAAATGACCACACGTCACCATCTTTGGTTATTCTAGAACATTCTAGAAGTTCTGGGGCTCGCCAGGCTGGGTTGTTGAGAGAGAAGTCACATGGGAGGTAATAATCGGTTATTTTGACCACATTTACTGGAGAAAGAAGGACTTGGCTGGCAGAGAGAGAGCCATGGATAATATTATTGATATGTAGAAAGGCCATTCCACTGGCTATTTGTCTTGAAAAGTGTAGGAGTCTGTTTATTGGGGGGAGAATAGGCTGATCATTCAGAAATTCTCTAAGGGTCCCCCCTTGGATAAATGTGGTGATTATGAGGAGTGGGGATTCGACTGTTAGGCCTATTAACTGGACTAAATTGGCATGTTCCAGACTAATGAACATATTTCTGTCCAGTTTTGAGGGTTTTGTGTCAATAGATTTGACTGCCACTCTCATTCCGGCCATAAATCCTTCATGGACAGTCGTGCTCTGTCCACTGCCGATGAGGCGTGTGTATGTTATGTCCTCATGTGGCACACAAATGACGGAATCAGCAGATGTGGATTGGTTTATTGCTTTTATTAATATTCGTGCAGAATTCTTGTTTATTCCCACTGATTTGATGAGTTTAATACTCAGTTGAGAATGTCTATTGGTATAAGAGGGTGGGTGTACTCGGAGATTTTACTTTTGAGAGGATAGTAGTGGTGGAGGAGGCCTAATTTGGCCATTGTGTATTTTAGAGTAGATTTGTCAACTGATGACATCAAGGCACTGATTAGATACCACAAAATAGTGTATTTTTTTCGGATTAAGTTTTATTTTATTCTAAATATTGAACAATTTTTTAATTTATTTTTATTTTTAAATAATTTGTTTTTTTGTGATTACACTTTGTAAATAAATTATAATTTATAACTCACGTGCTGGCTATTTTCATTAAGTCACAGGAAAAACCATTTTTTAATCTACAGTTGAAACTTTCTTAATTTTATTCTGAGAATATTTTTTAGTTTATAAAAAAAATATTTATGATGTTTATGAAAACCCAGAAAATTGATATTAGTATATTTTAATGGTTAATAGGGTGTTCTGTTATTATAGTTGTCGGGAATGGAAAAGTGACAAAGTCCTGGTCCTCTGCGGCATTTGTCCTTGTATGACATTCTGTGTTGTTGTACTTTCTATTTAAATTCAAAAAATAGCAAAACCTCATAAAATTCGTTCATTTCGGCCATTTTTTTGGGGGACGAATTTAAAAAGTCGAAATAATTTTTAGGGAAATTAGCTTTTCGAGTGTTTTGTCGTGCTTCCCAAACAAGGTTGGGTCTGTTTGTGAAATACGTGGGAATCGACCCTCCTTTAATACTCCCAGACTCCTCCACGCATTTGAGACGATTATAAATAAAATAATCCGCACTTATATTCCCAAATGTATCCCCAAAACGATACTTTGTTGTCGGCACGTGTCCTAGGTAGCTGCCATGGCTTAGTTAGTTCACATTTACCCCGGCATTTGACTTGGAATGCAGTAAGTGGATTTATAAGTCGTTTCAGCGTTCTTCTTTGCCTCGCACATTATTTACTTATGTTTCCATGGGTATTCCGATTTATGAAAATAGTCCATTTTTATTAATTTGATAAAAATAAGCTTTTTTATTAAACAGGTTTGGAAAAAATTGTGTGAAATATCACAAAACTGGAAAGCCTAAACTTTCAATATGGCCGGAATATTTTAACTTCTTGTCTCAAGGAACTGGAAACCTTCAAAAATAATGCACGAATGTGTCTGGCTGTTTAGAGAAAGAAAAGAAGCTCCAAATTTCAGCTCTCAACCAACAAAGGAACTGTAATATCGTACTCGGGGGAACAGGCGAAGCTTATAGCGGATTTATTTTAACAACACTGAGCCAATTTTGTTTTGCTCTGGCTCACTGCGATTCCTGAGGAATATAATCACTTGCCGGAGTTTACAAAGGCAGTTAGCAGGCTTAAAAACAATCGACGACATCAATGCGAAGCTTCTGAAATACGGACCATTTTAGACCTAATTTCTATAAAATCTTATTCCTTGTCTAAATATAGAAATTTGGAACATTAAGAATATACTCAACGATATGTTTGTCACAAACGACTTACTCCTGCTTGGCTCTGGGGTCCTAATTCCTATTTAAAAGTCGGACAAGTCCGTTGGCCCAGTAGAAAACCTCTGCCCAGTCATTCTGCTGAACTGCCTCAGGAAGATTCTCTCATTGATTGTGCTGGATTGAATCAAGGACAGATTTTTGTCTCCAAATCACAATGGTTTAAAGAAGGACGTTCAACTGCAGACGTCTGTGGAGTCACCGATGGCGGTTCACAACACACCAAAGATATAAAAAGGCATCAATATGTCAAAAGCGTTGACTCCATCCGTCGAGATTTACTCATGAAGAGTTTAAACGAAGATGACATCAAAATGATAAGAGTATTACTAACAAAGACGAAACTTGCTGTTCGTCTTGGAACAACATCGTCCAGACCTTTCCTGACAAATGTGGGAACCTCTCAAGGCGACTTTCTCTTGCCTCTGCTGTTTGTGATCTACTTCAAGGCTGCCTTGCGAGATTTGAGAAGTCTATATGGTGCAAATCACCAAACTAATTTACGCTGATGACTTTGTGTCGACCGACTATTGGTGATTGCACCTGGAAAATGGTTTCTAATTATGAACAAAACCGATGTCACCTTCGAATAGCCAGCTTATGGAGACTGTCGAAAAAGCTTGGCTCACTGCTTGGAGACCGGGAGAACATAATGCGCAGAAGAACTCTGGACGCTGCTGGTATAAAAACCGTCATAAAAAACTGGCTAAGAAATTGACCTCTCACTACGCTCAGAATCTACAATGCCTTTGTAAAACCCGTCTTAATGTATAATTCATCTACATGGGGCATTTCTGATACCGAACTAAGGAACAAACTGACGGCTGTTCTGCAACATGAAAAACCCTAAACAATTGCGATGATCTGGACGAACTCTGCAGACAGGCCCAAATCCGCAGAAAGCGGAAAACGGTGGTTAAGCAGGTCGTATCATATGTGGCACGTGAATATGACTTATTCTGTTCTTGTTCCTATGGGAAGTGCTATAACAACAATGGCACGTGCTAAAAATTCATATGTCAAAAATAAAAAAATTGTCCTAATTTGTTGGTATATGGTATACAATGATACAAAAAAAGAACAAAACACAAAAATAAGATTCTATCTCTCCCCCTTATATCTCCTGTCCAAAAATCACCAAGTCCTCTCAAAAAATAAAAAACAAATAAGAGCATAATAATCAAACAAACAAATTAGACATTTTTATCACGATTTGATTGCCAAATAAAGATCCTGCTCATATTGACTTCCAGAATAGTCTTCTGGTCCTGAATATAGTTGAGCCGCTCATCCAACTTGGCAATCTGTCTGAGTGCTTCCTTATAGTTCTTGTCTAAAAATGCTTCTGCCTCATCCAACTCATATTCCATCATTATATTCGCCTGCATCCTTTATAACACATTTATACTCCCAGCAGTAAATACACACTCGATACTGAGCTTATTCGAGCCTTCGAATAGACCTGACTACAAAGCAGATAACTGCACGTGAGATCCTCGTCTCCACTCAGCGTCTTTAGGTGTCTTACTGAGTCCAAGGAAGCCGTAAAGTCGGGGATTTGTTTCAGGTAACTTGATATTGAGAATCAATGATTTAAACCGAGATTTGCTTAGAGAAAAGTTTGATTCGATGTATCTGAATTTCCTGTGTAGATCTTGGAATCGTTCGAGTGCTCCTTGTGCGTCCCCTTTATTGAGTTCCATGAAGGAATCTACGTCTTCCTGGAATAAATTTGGAAATTTATTTTTTATACCACAAATTCGGCTTTTATAAAATGATCAAAATTGTCTGGATTTTTGCTGATAGTTCCATTACCGTTTTCTGACATTATTTCGAACAACTACGCACAACAACTGAAACTCAGGTTTTTAATTATGTATTTAAAAATATTAAAGATAATAAAAAACTTCAAATATTAACCATAGAAAAAAAAATAGAAAAATTATTCTGATTCTTATTGTTTTTAATATCTACTTCACCCCCCACAGTAAGCCATCACTACAAACTTGCTACAAAGCCTCTGGGAATCAGTTCTATTAGAATTTAGTATTAATCGGGCTCATAATGACAGAGTTGTTAACTTTTCTTATTAGCAGTGCTTACTGACTTTGTCCCAATATAATACTTGATATGTGGTTTAGAAATTTGATCAAATAATTTTTTGTGTCTTTTTGGAATATTTAAATGTTTCTTTTTTGGGTGAATTCGAGAATTTCCCTGAGAAATTTGTATTTTTATTTAAAAAATGGCGGATTCGAGAGAGTTTATTGCATTCAAATATTTCATTTTTTGTTTTAGTTAATAAAAAACGCCAAAGAATTATTTAACCCTCATAATTTCTATTTATGGACAATGAATAAGATTTTATGGAAATTTGGTCTAAAAATGAATTGTACATAGAAAAATAAAACAAAATTGTAGTAAAACCGTTAGTAAAATCGTATAAAATAAAATAGTTTTGCTAAGCCTAGTATTGCATAGCACATTAGTGGTGAGTGTGATCCATTTGAAACTACAGAAATATTATTTAAAAAAAAACTTTTCCAGAGTTATGTCGACGTTGTGGGTCATATCTTGATTGGTAAATTGAATAATCGGTTGTTTCTTGATTATTTTGTAAGGAATTTCGATAGTAGTCAAAACTGGATGCCAGCTGTATTCCGTTCTCAGGGTTGATTTGAGGAATAAAATTCGACATTTGCTGATATTGGACAAACGCGTTTGGATTGTGAGGGAATTGTCCGTTTTGGAAACTAGTTCCAAAGTTGGAATATGCTTGATAGTTAAATGGATTTTGTTGAGAGTACAAATCAGTCAATGGGGGTCTCGTAAAGTTGCCATTTTCAGGGAAATAATTTTCACTGATATTCATGCTATGACTGGATATAGGATGTGACACAACTTGATGTGTCATGTCCATAGGAATAAAATGATGGTCCTTTTTTGCCAGATTTTTGTTTTTTCTACGTGGTCTGTATTTATAGTCCGGGTAGTCTCGCATGTGGATAGTTCGAAGTCTTCTGGACTCTTCGACGAAAGGTTTTTTGTCTTCCTCGGATAACATCTTCCAATTATTTCCCAATCTTTTTGAAATTTCAGAATTATGCATTTTTGGATTTTCCGAAGACATTTTTTTACGTTGGACTCTCGACCAGACCATAAAAGAATTCATTGGTCTCTTGATTCTATTTTTTCCATTCGAAATTGGAGCACTTTCAACGTTCTGGTCTTGCTGGTAGTTAACAATCGAAGTTGATTGAGGATTGTTTTCAAATTTATCGGAGATTGAATTGTATTCCATTTGTGGAGCGGAGTACACTTTTTCCAAGTTATTAGAAACATTGAATTTGTAATGAGAATTATAATTTTCGTGGTATTTCTTTGATAATAAATTACCCGTTGAATCATTCTGATTGTATTCCAATTGTTGAATAGACATCAATTTATGCTGTTCCATTTACTCTATAAATTATTATGAAAATAATAAGACCAACAAAATCTCCACACTCAAACTTTGTTTGCGAAACAATGACCATTTGTTCTCTTGAATAGTCGAAATAACGCGTTTATACGCCGCCCTGACGACGCGTATTTTATTTTTCAACAAAATATGTCTTTAAACATTCAACCGTAAAATTAAAGCTCATCCCCTTTTTTAAAATATCTCAACATCAAATATTCGGGGAATTTTTAATGTTTTTCTACACGTAAAATAATTTTTTGGGTTAAATTGGTTTTAAGTGCGGTATTGAAATATGCACTTGTGGGAACAAAAGGGAGCCATAAATATTGGATTTTAGGCAATAAATCACAGCTGAATAGAAAAACTCTTTGTTATTGAGGTTTTATTAATGGGATGACGGAAAGTGGAAACAATAGGCTGACCCAATTCAAAATCTGAATTACTTTCGTATCCAAGGCATTAAAGAATTGAAGTAAATATGCCAACAATGCAAGTATTAAGCCACAAATCGACATTCGCTTATTGACGATTAAAGATGGTAGATGATAGGAAACGCTATATAATTATTAGAAATATTGAACAAGGAATAGACTGAAGACAATATCATTTATCAATTGCTGGAACATCAATCAAACCGCTTTGATTTGTGCACGTGCAAATACCCATTTTATATCCTAAAAAATATTTATTTTACCAAAAATACATTCATTTTTGATTATATAAAAATTGAGTCAATCATATTATATCACAATAATATTAACTCATATGGTCTTAATTAAAACTTTTAATTCTTTCTTCAATAAGTAGATGTATTATATCTTTCTTTAAAAATGATTGGTCTTCCTCACTTTGAATTAAACTATTACTTTATAGTAACTGGCAATGGAGTGTATTTTGTCGGGGAATTGTTTTTTATAGTTGAAACACAATGGACTTCCAATTAAAATTGGCCAATTGTAAAAATATAATAAGGTAATTCATTTATTTCTCAATAGACGTGAATATTGCTGTCATAAAATCATTTTATGAAAAACAATAATTACAAGAATAAGAGAATATTGGTTTTTCTATTATTTTACGTACATTAATTACGAAATTTTCTTTTTGATTTCCCAAAAATAATTTGAGTCTCACTTTCAATATTTAAAATCATAAATTATATTTTTTCAGTTATTTTGCCTTTTTCAAACTAGTTTCAATTATCAGGATTATTTTCTAGATTATAAAATTTATGTCAATATCCAAAGCTTTCATCAATCATAATCCGATTTATAAAAGTCGTCAACATAAACCAATAATGAATGAAAATGTAGAAAAACAAATTCCATTTAATAATTGTGGATTCTTATGTCATTATGACGATCAAGATTTTCTACCAAAGCCATCATATTGCACGTGGCATCTCTTTTGGAAGCCGATCTTATTTCTGATGTCATTTATAAAGTCAGAAGTTAGTAGTTGTCAAGTCCTGTTTTTGCCTTTACAGCAGATTACTTCTGAGTTTCCAATGGCAGGATAAATGACAAATGAGAAAACATGTCCGTGCACGTTGAATTTAACTTTTTACTGAAATTTTGATTGTCGTTCGCATTTTCTTATTTTTAGGATAAAGAATTTGAAATTGACACGAAAGAGTTAAAATATAAAAACCAACCTCATTGTTGTAAAATTTAAGAATCCCATACTTTCCTGAAACATTTGTTTATTTAAAAATATCCCAAAAGATATGACTGATTTTACCATTGGTGTATACTGTTTGCGGTATCTAAAATACATTGTTTGTGGTATCTAAAAATAGAAGTGATTGATCGCTGCATTTTTAGGGTTAGGGTCTCCTCGGTGTATCGGGAAAAGTTCTTTTAAAATACCCTGAAAAGATGTGGGATACATCCATATTTATGGTAAGGAATTTGTTACAAAATAAAAAAAGTTATCCAAATGTACAATTTGGTTAGCTGGCTTTTTCAGAAAATATCGGTCACTGTGCTTTGCGGAAACTGCTACTCAATACGGCGGCACTAAGCTGACTTTTAGGCTCAGATGTATTAACAACACAAAAATATAAGACCACCGGTGACATTAATTAGGGAAATGAATTATTCGATTGACTAAATTTTATTTATCAGCATATAACATGATCTAAAATTTCCGTTTCTAACTATCAGTGTCATATAGATGATCACATCTTCTAACAGTAAAATGAGGTGTTCGGATAGGACAGTAAAATGAGCAAAGTTGTTGAGTTCAAAAATCAAAAAAAAGACACTCCGAAGCAGTAGCAAAAGCTTTTTGTTTGAATTTCAATTGGTCATAAAAATATAAATGTCTTTTTAGAAGTATCTCACAGAACATAACATCCAACGTGATTTCCAACGTTTTATTTCTTATTTCCTTTTTCTTTTTATAGGCTAGTCCTTATGGTGGAAACCTTAAATGTCTATTTATTTAAAAAATGAAATTCTTTGATGTTAGAATATTAAACTAAATTATTTTTTGAATAATTAAATTTTTTAATTAATTTTATTATTCTATTTTGTGATGGGGATCCTGTATCACCAAAAAATAGAAAGGCAAAAGACATTTCTGCTGACACTAATTCTGATCTCAATATGTGTCTTATCGTTCATAACAAGACTCCACTCCGTCATAAAATTCGAAAGCATAATCCACGAATTCGACCCCTGGTTTAACTATCGTGCCACAAAAATGATGGTCGAGAACTCATTTTATGACTTTATAAACTGGTTTGACGAGTCAGCCTGGTATCCCCTGGGAAGAGACGTCGGCGGAACAGTTTACCCAGGCATAATGAGCACATCCGGCCTCCTCCATTGGGCACTCCACTCCCTCAGCCTCCCAGTCCACATCCGTGAAGTCTGTGTATTCCTTCCTGCCTTCTACAGTGGTCTAATGGCCATCACAGCCTATTTATTTGCCTCAGAAGTGTGGAATAAATCAGCCGGGTTGATCTCCGCCTTCATAATGAGCATAAGTAGTCCCCTTCCACTCATTTCCAGTCCCCGGATATGTCTCCCGATCAGTTGCAGGGAGTTATGACTATGAATGTATTTCAATATTTATAATCATGTTTACTCTGTATCTGTGGGCCAGGACTGTCAAGTCTGGGAGTCTCCTTTGGGCAGTTTTTACTGCTTTTTTCTACTTATATGCAGTTGGTGGAGGTTTATTGACTTGTAGGTGGCTTCCTGGGGAGGATATATTTATGTAATCAACGTCATCCCTCTCCATGTATTCATACTTGTTATATCTGGTCGATATACTAGTAAATTGTTTTGTGGTTTGGTTTATACATGTTTTATTATCAGCTTATACTACTTTTTATATTCTTGGCCTACTTATGTCTATGCAGATACCTTTTGTGGGATTCCTTCCGCTCACAACCAGCGAACATATGTCTTCTCTCAGTAATATTCGTATAATATGTCAGTGGTGTTTCTACTGCTCTGTTTGGTCGGACTTTTTAAGCATTTGGGGTCACTAAGTGACTCTCGTTGGGCAGCCAAGGTGGTTTTGTTGTGTTTGGGTGTGTTTGGCCTCGTTAGTGTGTTGATGGTGGGCGTCCTTACTTATTTGGGTAGTCTTTTTGGGGGTTATTAGTGAAGGGGTTATTTCCCCTTGGACTGGCCGTCTTTATTCGTTGTTTGACACTTCCTATGCGGCCATCAACATTCCAATCATTTCTTCTGTCGCTGAACATCAGATTTCTATTTGGACGAGATATTTTATTGACTTGCATTTTATTCCGACTGTTTTTCCGATTGGAATTTGGCTGGCTTTTTCTCGTTTGAGTGATCAAATGATTCTGGTTCTCACTCTGGCTGTCACTTCTGCTTATTTTTCTGGGATGATGGTCAGACTGGTGATTATTCTGACCCCAATTTCCGCGATTGTGTCATCCTTTGCCTTGGAGTCCGTTTTCCGTAGAATTTCTCGATCCCACCGAACTGAGAAAAATTCATTTTTTTCATTCTCGATGGCCACAACTTCACTTTTTGCCGCGATTGCGTTATTTGTTGTGCACAGCACGTGGATTACTGCCGTGATGTATTCGGGGACTTCGATCGTGCTGGAAGGAAGCGGACAGGACGGGTACTGGTCAGTCAACTATTGGCAGAGCCCACCACATTATCGACGACTACAGAGAGGCCTACTACTGGCTGGGAAGGAACACCCCAAAGGACTCCAAGATCATGTCCTGGTGGGATTACGGATACCAAATAACGGGGTTTTCTAACAGAACCACCATAGTGGATAATAATACGTGGAATAATACTCATATTGCCACTGTACTGTTCTCCTAATCAAATTAGGTGGGCAAAGCTATGGCCTCCAATGAGTCACGGGCTGCCGAAATAGCTCGGGAATTGGACGTGGATTATGTTCTGGTGGTGTTTGGGGGATATTTGGGGTATGACTCGGACGATATCGCCAAGTTTCTGTGGATGGTCCGAATATCCGAAGGGGAGTACCCTAACGAGATCCACGTGCCCAATTGCCCGATATTTTAGGAAAATGAGTATTTTGACTCGGAGGGGAACTATAACATTGGAAAGGGCGTTTCTGAGAGGATGAAGTCTTCTTTGATGTTCCGACTTTGTTACTACCGTTTTCATAACAAGCTGGTAGTATTATACATATATTAAAGACTAATGGATATGACAAGTCGAGGAGACAGATGGTTGGGCATGTAGTCAATGAGTTGACTCACATGGAGGAGGCATTTACGAGCGAGAATTGGATTGTGAGGATATATAAAGTTAAGGATCTGCCTTTTCGTGTCAGACTTACATATAAGCCGACATTTCCAATAAGTCTGCCAATGTCTAGAAAAGTAGATTTGTGTGGTTGTAATGTGTAGAATTCGAGGACCACTAAGGGGTCCATTTATGGAAGAGGGTGATTGTCTGGTTTTTTGACTTTATTTTTGGTTTAAACTAAAGTTTATTGGGATAGTTTTATTGTTATGTTTGTGCTGGTGTTGGGGGTTTTGTAGTTGCTGATTTTTGAATTAGGTGGTCTGATTAGACACAAAATATATTTAAAATTGTAGTATCTTCTTGGGAGATTTCCTAACTGAATTTTCAACTACACTGAATTTAAAAAATATTTCAATTAGAGCTGTAATCTATTTTAGACTAAATTATCCAGGAATAGTTTTCATTTAGAAAAGAATAACGACGTCAGCAAAACTACAATTTATTGATCTCTTATAATCAATGATTGCTGTATTCCTGATCAAGTTGCAACAATCGCTTCAACTAAATTTAATATAGTGCAATTTAGATTTAAAAACGTTCAAGGTCATTAGAATGAATCAGCATTTCAACATCAACAATATGTTGATCTGTAGGAAGCATGTAATTAGCGTCTCTAACAATCGATTGCATAAAATTCGTAGCGGATTTATTATGTCCATTCACTTGGATATACCTTTCCTTGAGAACCAAATTTGCTGAGGAACATCAACAAATTATTATTTCCCACTCCAATAAAGTTCTCTCAAAAATGCACGTCTATTTTCTTGAATAAAATTGTCTATCTCTCCGCCTTCAATTGTGTACTTTCATCTTTCTTCCACTTTTAATACCATAGATTCGACACAAATTTAGATAGATACACCTTACAACTTTTACGGGCCTGTGTTATAAATAGAGCGGACTAGGTACCAAAGTTAAAATTTAATAATAGTAAGTAAATACTGTTATCATCCCAGAAACTGGAAATTTGATTGGGTAACCTTTCGACCTGAGATTACAAAAAATCTCGTAAACTTGGGCATTCAATTCGTGTCCAATTGTCGCTTTGGATGTTGAGAAGCCTTGAGCTAGGATTCCTTTTCTTGCTGGCAGGTATAGCATTCTTTTAGAGATGTTAAATCTTTCTCCTTAAAAAAATAAAACAGAAAATATTTAGGTCAGTTTTATCAAAGACGACTAGAATATTATAACCCTAGTCGATGTAAATATACAAATTTTCTGTAATTTCATCAATTCGTTAAAATAATTTAATTTAAATGTCACAAGGTTGAAGTATTGCTGTCGTATTTTCAGAAAGATATTTAAACGATTTATATTTGAATAATTCTCAGTTTTATGGCACCCAGCATTATCCAAAATTAAAAAATTTCTTCTTCGATATATTATCCCGTGTTGAAAATTTTATTTGTCATCCACGAATTTTTTGAATGAATACATAGGATTCCTATCCAACATATCGAAATCTCTTAGCAACGATGAAATCTGAATTTTTTAATAACCAAAAGTTACATTTTTCAAAATTAAATTTAGACATCAAAGAACTCTGGCTCTTTCTTTATTGTGTTCAATTCAATTGTTTAATTTATAATGTTAACTAAATTTTTTAATTTTTTTGCTCGTGAACTAACTAAGTGGACTGACTATTGCTAATTTATAAACAAAAAAATCAATTATAATCAAATAACGAATAAATTTACCCTACAAATATAAACACATCAAATTAATGTACAGAAATTTCAAAAATGTTATCTCTACGGACTATCCTCCATCCTGAATAGCTTAAAATATACGTTCACGACTTTAGTTCAAAAATGCCTTTTATTTCTGACCATAACTCGTCTCAAACGCGATTAATTTAGCATTGTTCAAGGTCGACTTTAATTCCTTTCAAGAGGCATTTTAAAAAAGGTATTGAAGCACACAACATCCCAGATGAAAAGTCTGCCTCCATGGAAAGATATAGCCATTTAGAAATTATTTTTTTAATTCAATAAATATAGCGTCACTATAAATAACACATCAACTTTAATAACTGCTATGAAACTTATTGGATACTCCTAGTGTTGTTGTGGTGCTGTTCATGTCCGTTTTTCTCGATAAGAAGAAAATGAATCCCATGGGCCCTCCTGCAGAAGTAAATTATAAAAAAGATATGGTGGATGCAGGAACGATGTCTCTGGGGCTGGATAATGCCACAAGAGCTTATATAAACAATAACCCTACGTTTGGAAGTCGTGTTGCCAATACTAACTTTCACACTCTTTCTGCCATTATTGAGGATGTCGATTGTGTCTCTAAGAATGAATGGGTGTCACAGGCTGTTCATGCCACCAGACAAAGACTGGGGAGAATACCCAGAGGTGGCTGGAGTTTTATCCTTGAAAAGTTCAACGTGAAATTTTCTGAGAGTACGAGTCTAACCAGATTGAAAAATATGGCCAATCTCAAACCAGTAGTTGGTAACAATAATGAAGCTGGTGGATCTAATAGCAAACAATTCCCAACAAGGGAACAAGTGGAAATCTCCAATTTCAGAAATTGCCTGGAAGAGATTAATTTCCAAATTAAGGAAGTTAAATCGATACCGAGAGAGGCTCGTAAGCCTACATGGAAAATTCCAAGAAAATATGTCAAAGCTGATATTTTAATGGGATTAAACTCTGCAATATATCATATTACAAAGGACGATCCACCTCGAGATATCAATGCAATTTGTGATATTTTATATGCTGCCCAGTGTGCCTACTCAGTCTTAACTAAGAAAGTTAAGCCACAGACCACATGGTTGGGAAATACCGAGGCGAAGATCTCAAAATTATCCGCAGAACTAGAACTTGTAAATTGTTACGTAAGACAGGCTCTGCCACAGTGTGAAAAACAAAATGTGATGGATATTCTATGTCGTTATGGATATAAAAAGAAGAAAAAAGGAGAGCTTTCGAGAATCGAATCCTTACTACATGACCTAATCAGAGTTAAGAAAAAACAAATTGCTGTATATAACTCGAGGAAGGACTTCCGTAAGGACAATGTTTGCTTCGAACTAAACAGAAGAAGATTTTACAGAAACTTATCAAAGAGTAATGAAGTCACAACATACTCTTTTGACGATGAGGAGTGCATGTCGTTCTGGGAAAAAGTATGGAGCAAAAGGCGCGAAATATCCGTGTCACTGGACAATGTTAGTAAAAGAATAACCGGCAGTGAAGACATGTTGCCAGATTTAACAAATAATTACATAATGGAGATCATTAAATATCTTCCTGACTGGAAGGCACCGGGATGTGACGGAATATATAATTTCTTCATTAAAAGACTAGAATCTCTGCATGAATTTTTATGTGTTGAAATCAAGAAAATAATCAACGGTGATTACATGCCAGAAAACTGGTTTTATACTGGAATTACATATCTAATTCCTAAAAAGAACGATTGTGAGACCCCGAAAGATTTACGGCCTATAACATGCATGTCGACACTTTATAAGTTAGTTACCAAGTGTGTTAATGGAAAACTGTCTGAGTTCATGGATGTATTTGGCTTAATTTCCGACAATCAACTTGGTACGAGGAGACAGTGTCAGGGTGCTAAAGAACAGGCCCTTATTAACCAATGCCTAAATAAAGAGTATGGAAATGGGCTATACTCTGCATGGATTGATGTCAAGAAGGCTTTCGATTCTGTTGACCACGACTTTCTATTTCATGTGTTGGAGTGCTCTGGGATACCTGTATGGATTGTTAACTTTGTGAAAAGGACTGTACGAATGTGGACTGTAAAGCTCCATGTTGACGGAAGGAGAATTGGTTCTGTAAAGTTGAGCCGAGGGATTTTACAAGGAGACTCGTTATCTCCGCAACTGTTTGTTATGGTGATGGACCCACTAAGCAGGATTCTTAATGCCATGTTTCCAAAGGTTCAGATTAATCAACAGGACCCAAATATGTTGACCTATTCTACTAATCATTTGTTCTTCATTGACGACCTAAAGATATTCGCTCTTAAAGAAGATGTAGTAATTAAAATGATGGAAGCTGTTGATGGATTCTTTAAAACTGTTGGCTTGGAGATGAATTCAGAAAAGTCTGCATCAAATGTCAAATCTTTATCTTGTTGTGAGACTTTGGAAGGAGTCAAAGGATATCGCTACTTGGGTGTACTTGAAGATGCAGGAAGTAATGTTCTTAAGAGTAAAGTAATGGATTCTATCCTTGGAAATGTAAAGGAAAGGATAACCATGCTTTCAAAGACGAAATTAAATGCGGTAAATTTATTCCACGCTATAAATGAACATGCCATTTCTCTATATAATTATTACATTGGACTCATTAATATTGAACCTCATGAATTTGATTGTATTGACCGTCAAATACGACAACTTCTTACGACTCTCAGACTCCATCTCAAACCTGCAAATAAAGAGAGGTTATATTTAAATCGGAAATCTCTTGGGAGAGGACTTGCTTCAGTCTCTTTCAGAAGTGAACTGATACTTTTCCAGTTCATGAAAAGTTTAGAAAGACAGTCGACAGTATGCTTACGGAGATCGGGAATCCTGCGTGTGATACAAATAAATAAATGGCATATGGCCACAATTGCAGGATTTCTCGCCTCCAAGTATGCAATTCTCGACATGGAGAATTTGGGTGTTGAATTTATCAAAGATGCTCAAAGAAAATATTTGCTTAAGAACATCAATTGTAAAATGCTACATTCGGTTCTATTCAAATGCATGGACGAACAAAATGTTGATCTAGCCACATCCTCAGAGTGGTTATCTAAAGGAAATAATGGTCCACGGAGTGAAGCATTGTACTGTCTCTTGCAGGATAGGAATTTGTTCTTCACATCCATGGGATCTTTATGCAGTCACTGCAAAAAATGCAAGAAAACAGTTGATCATTTGGCTACGCAGTGTGGAAAGATGTTAAACAGTGATTATCTGCGGAGACACAATGAAGTTGTGAAGTGCATTCACCTTCATTTGTGTCGAACCTACGGTATTAAGAGAGGAAGCAAATTAAAGACTCATTCTGTTCAGTCCATATTATCGACGCAGAATGTTGAAATCAGAGTCGATATGTCAATCATGACGGAAACTAAAGTTCAATCCAACAAACCAGATATCTTCGTGTATGACAAAACCAAACAAGAGATAACCTTAATTGAAGTTGGCATCACGTCACAAGATCGCCTCAAACAAGTAGAAATCGAGAAATTTCGTAAATATGATCTGCTCGCAAACGAACTTTCGATACTTTATGATGCAAAGGTAAAGATTATCCCGGTTGTCTTGACCTGGGACGGTGTTGTTTCGAGATATTTCAAAAACTATATGGACAAATTATCGATCGAAAAAGCCACAAGAATTTACATTCAGTCTGTTGTTTTAAAAAGGACTCTAGAAAACATGGTAGTTGAACGCAGACATGGAGTGAGAGTATCTGCCGAAGAATACACCTCTGCTGTTTACCAGCTTGCAGAAGTGGCATGCTGCCGTGACACGCCGGTGAAAGCTATGAGACAAATAGAAAATTTATCTGACTGGGAGATTGAGAGTGAGGAGGAACCGGTTGCAAACTCTTCTCCTAAAAGGAGGAGAGAGATTTCCAATAATGAGAATCTAAATTAAATAGTCTAGCTTAAGTTAAATTTTGTTTCTTTTAATAATAGACTAATATCAATTGGATACTCCTTTCTTCCGTTGTTGCCAACACTCATTTTTGTAATTTACATAGAAGCTCGATTGCTGTTTCCAGCGAGAACTGTCAATTCATTCCATACACACGTGACATATAATATCTTGCCGTGTTTATCCACATGAGCGACAATAGACGCACTAATCTTATCCCAAACTCTGTAGTATGTTGGACATGTTTGAAAATTGGGCACTGGGAGCATATAAAAAAATCAATCGTATTAACACTCTAAAAACTGATCCAAAATTGATTCATTTATGAAAATGAATCCTTGAAATGTATTTGCAACTTTTGTTGAGAAGATTGTTGTGTTGAGAATTTTGTTGAATTTCCGGCATTTTCAATTCAGAGCAAACAGCCATTTTATTTTTGCTGCAAAAAATGTTTTTTAACAGTTTAACTTGATTGACACTAAATTTAATACTTGGTTTTTTAGGAAATAGGACGTAAAATAAAGACTTTAAAAAACTTGCAACTTTATCCTAAAATCGTTCAAATTTCTTTAAACTGAAAGTCTCTTTATAAAAGTCTGAAGAAGAGATTGTGGAAAGATTTATTAATTGTCTAATGAATACAAATGTGAAGCTTACTGAGTCTTTCCGGTGGTTTATATGTGAAGAAATGCTACGTTTGTTCGAGATCGGAACTTATTTTTCGAAAAACCGAATTAAAGTGCACTCATTCCAACATTGTAAAAAACATTGATTATTTGGCTACAAAATGTGACCGAATGCTCATCAGTGATTATTTTTAGAATTCTACAAAAGACCGGTTTAATAAAAAAGATCCCAGAAAGTATTCGAGTTGAGTACAGCTGTGGGTGGATGACAAAGATGACTGTCAGCAGATTGAGGTCAATGATTTGTTCGACATTACAAGATTGAGGTCAATGATTTGATGAAGAATTCAAAGAACGACGCTTTAACGAATGACATGACGAGGACAATAAAAGGAGGTTAAAAAATGAACAGAAAGACTCTCAACTCTAAAAATCTTAGGATGAAGAAGTTTTTGCAGAAATAATAAGAATAGTTCACAAAAATGACGTAAAAGTTGAGAATTCCATCTTTTATTAATTTGATATGAATTAGTTATTTTTATTTAACTTTATCATAATTTTTATTACATTAAATTATAAGAATTAAATTTATACTGTTCTCATTTAATGACCTCAAATACAGCTGTGTTATTCTCTCGCATTCGCGAATTCATAAAAGATGATAAAAATTTAGAAAGGGTACCAAATCATATTTCCACTTGTCTTCAAAATATTTTTTTTGATACGGAACTTGAAAAAAAACTTTTTGACCTTTACGAAAAGGCTCCTCAATTTGACTGTCATCCATCAATTCCTTTCAATGGCCTTCGAAGTTATTTCTCTATTTTGGATAAGTCAATCAAACCAATCTATGACATAACCGTCGAAATATCCACAGAAAAATACAACAGCAAAGCCCAAACAAATAATCTACGTCAGCACGTTGATATTCTAGAACAGATGCTAAAACTGGCTGATGTGATGGACCTACTTGTGTCTCCAAATACAAGCAGCTCCAATCCTCGGCAAATGGAGCAAGTAATCGAAAAGATAAACCAAGTTGACCAAACTGTATTTTTTCGCTCAAAAATGGCATTTTTTGTAATATTGATTGATAATTTTCGAGTTTCCAAGTGCCTTCCACAAACCTTTAAATCTCTTGGCTTCATTTTTTGTGGCCTGTCGAGTCAAAAATACGGCGACGAAAGGTAATTTTTTATCAAGTATGTTCGACATTGCAAGATTGACCAACTCCGACTATTTTCTCAGATCGAAATTTGTTTTTATTCATTTATTCACATAGATTGCTTTTTTTAATAATTTTGTGAACTTGCAGGCAGTTACTGATGTTTGGAATTTAACTGAAAAACCACTGTTTACTGTATTTCTAGTTCTTATTCAAGTTTTTTCTTAACAATTTGAATCGCCTTTCATTTAATAAATTGTTCGATGGTTTTCATTCCCCAAAAATCAATGACCTATTTTTGATACACCCTCCTGAGGGGGATCCCGTGTCTGTCCGACTTATATCTTACAATGTTCTCTATTTGTTGTGATTTTATTAGTTTTTTGATAAAGAAAGTGTGTCGGAGAATATTTCTGACGATTTAATAATTCACTTCCATGGGGGAGGGTTCATCGCCCATACATCTGCCAGTCACTTGGTGGTCTCTTATTTCGTATTTATAGACATATTTGACTGCGTTAAGTCGAGCTACCAATTTGCCCATTCTTTCTGTTGACTACTCGCTTGCTCCAACGGCTCCATTCCCAAAGGCGATTGATCAATGTTTCTATTCTTACAAATGGGCCCTTGAAAATCTTAAATTTCTTGGTATGTTAAATTATATTAATAAATATAGGCACTAGAGGTCGAAAAATTATTATGTTCGGTGATAGTGCGGGTGCGAATTTGGTGTTGACAGTTGCGGCTAAAACTATAATGGAAGGTCTACGTAAGCCAGATGTGCTTTTTTGGGCATATCCTTACTTTTCACTGTCATTGAATGCAACTCCTTCTCGTTTTCTCTCAGTTGTTGATTTTGTTGTCTCATTTTCGTCAAGTTATGCTGCTATTTCTGGTTCTTTTTATTGAAAATTTGGCAGCATATTTGAAGGTTGATATTCGTTCCGAAAACCAGCGAGTTCCTCAATTTTCTGGTTTTGATTCGGACACTATCGATTCCATGTTGTCCAAATACAATCTGGGGTATTGGATAGGCGACGTTGCATCCAAAATTCTGGACGAGGACATTAGAAACGACCCTTGGGTCTCTCCAGCTAATTTCAGTGATGAAATACTGAGGACATTGCCTCCTGTTAGAATATTTGTATTAAGCCCTAATAACCGAGAATAGGTGGGGAGTTATGACTCATTGTTGGATGATTCGATTTTTATGGCAAAGCGTCTTTATGATATTGGTCACAATGTTCAGCTTCGCGTCATTGACGGATTTCCTCATGGGTTTTTACACTTGTACGGAATTGCTGAAGAAATTGACACAGAAATCAAGATTGCGTTTGACAGTTTTTCGGAATTTACTAATTAACTATTTAAAAGTTTAATGTCTTCTAATAATTGCCTCAATTAATATTCATACCGAGTATTTTTTTAGTTGTTTGCCTGTTAAGCGATGAATTTCCGATTATACATTTTTTCCATTCGGTAAGGACTATTGTTTTCTTGCTGGATTAATATAAAAACCATTCAAATAAAAAATATTTATTGTAACGATTAGCGTTGTTTCTGGTTTTATTCCACGAGGACAGACAGCGAGTTATGTAGTAAAATAATTATTCTTATTTAATGCTGTCAAGATCAGAACTAATTTTCGGTTGGCTTAGCTATCTTACTAGCAGGTATGTTGAATCGATGATTTTTGTCCATATTAACGGTAGCTAATTTTTTATAGATTGAGGCTATGACGATTCACAAATTTTTTTAATAATGAAAATCTTGTCAACATGAATCAATTTTTTTTATATTGCATTTTTTAAAATATTATTTCTAGCATTAACGACAAACTTTCCAGGATCATTTGGCAGTTTTAATGTTGTTGAATTGCATAAAATGACATTGTTTATTAATTCAATAAAATTACATCATTCTATAACGTCAATACAAATAATACACCAATTTTAATAACTGCTACGAAAGTTATCAGACATTCCTTTCCTTTGCCGTTGCCAACACTCACTTTTATAATTTACATAGAAGCTCGATTGCTGTTTCTAGCGAGAACTGTCAATTCCATACACACACGACATACACACGTGACATCTAATATCTCCCCGTGTTTATCCACATGAGCGACAATAGACGCACTAATCCTATCCCAGACTCTGTGGTATGTTGGACATATTTGAAATTAGGCACTGGGAGCATATGAAAAATCAATCGTATTAACACTCTAAAAACTAATCAAAAATGCATGAAAAATTGTACGGAGACTACAATCACAAAATTCACTGTTCTGGCCGACCTCATCACAAATATATTCATTTAATTTAAAAAGAAAATCGGATTCTATAAATATTCAAAAAAAAGTGAAGATAAGGCGGACGAAGATACGATAAAGGAAAACTATGAGGAGATTGTCGATAGTGATTCAGTTATTAATTTGTTTTGTTGATCTCAATTTATGCATACTGATGGTGCTAATACTCCTATTAATACCGATTGTTGTTTATTTGTTGCAGATTTAATATTTACCTTCAAATTTATACTACACAATTATTGACTCATATAAAAATAATTTATTCAATTGAAATTAATGATGGAATACAAGTTGGATTATGTCGTTTTTTATGAGAACATTATATCAAATAAATTATATTGTTTGAATGGTTTGTTTGTTTCTTTGAATTTGTCACATTTGATTAATAAGTACGTTTTTTTGATTTTAATATGATAAATTAAAAATTGATTCATTTATGAAAATGAATCCTTGAATTGTATTTGCAGCTTATGTTCTTTCAATGTATATTTAGAATGTTATTATGTTACGAATGATTTTTTAATAAAAGAATTTTAAATCTCTAAACTGGTTACTCCTCTGGCCGGTTGCTGTCGAAACCCTGGGATTGATTGGAAAGGAGTCGTTGTGCTTCCTCAAGTGTATTGGACGTCTCGAGACCTTGAGAACACACAATCCTCTGGAGACGAGATGGCTCCTGGAGAATTTTAAATTAACTTGTGTTGATAAAACTATATTCAAATTTAACAGGATGTATTTAACTACCGATACTTGAATTTATATTAATTGTTATGTAACTATTCGATTATTATATAATAAATTTCATAACTTTCAGATTTTAAAGTCTTTCTGTTCAAATTTTATAAAATGGAACGAAATAGGTAATTTTAGAATAAAAAAGACAATTGACAAAAACTAGACAATAAAATATTTACAGAAAAAGTATTAGTTGCAAGTTCTAACTAAAAAATTGTTTAGTTACTAAGTTAAATTTTTTGGTTAATTTTTTTTAGCTTTTAGGTCAATAAAGTTAGTTTTTGGTTAAAATTTTTATTTTTTAGCTTAATAGAATCGCCCTAGTTATTATAATTAATTTGAAGTTTAAAAATTGAATTTTTAGTGTTTAAAAAGAGGCTTTACCTTTTTATGCCCCGCAACCACTGAAGGCCGCTTTCAACTTGACTGGTCGCATTTAAATGCTTTTTGCTGTGACATGTTTATAGAACACTATCCATATGGCCATGCGGCCACTTATTCTTTACTATTAAATTACAAGAAAAAAGCTAATCGATGTCAGTTTTAGTCTGCTAGAACATTTTAATTAATGTCAGTTTTAGTCTGTACCCACCATCCTCGGGAGGTAGACTGGCTATTGCAACGGTTCTCGATCGCCGTTATCCGGGGGAACAGTTTGGCAATCCGCCAGGCTGTAGTTGTTTAAACCAAACAGTTAATGAATAAAGTATTCCTTGTGCTCTTTTGGATGGGTTTTCATAAAATCTGTTTTTAGCAACAATGACAATATCTTCAGCATAGAAAAAGAGTTCACTCTAGCATAAAGCTCTAAATAAATTAATAGAATTAAAACTAAAAAAAGAACAATACCGATTTTGTAAATATTATTATAAATTTGTTTAATAAATACGAAAAATCTGAATTGGAAATAAAACAGCTCATTTGCAAGAATTAACTAAAGATTGACGAATAAATTAAAATATTGTAGCAGACTAAAACTGTCAGTGATTAGCACTTTACTTGTAATTTAATAGTAAATAATAAGTGGCCGTATGGCCATATGGATAGAAATTCATAAACTCAAACGTACGTATCACAACAAAAACAACAAAAAGCATATAAATGCGACTACTCGATAACAAAGCGAGCTTCAGTGGTTGCGGGGCATTAAAAGGAAAAGCCTCATTTTTACACCAAAAAATTAAATTGACATGGAAAGTGTGCTGAAACAATTGAATCCTATGTTTATTTTTCAAACTTCAAATCAATAATATTTAGTTTTTAAAATTTTTGACCGTTTGAGATTTTGAATTTCAGGTCAGTGAGAACGTAAATAATCTGACAAATCTCTGATCTTTCGTTTTGAAAAAAAGGCTTGGGGAAACAGAACTTTTCTGACAAAACAGGACTGTCATTGTGTTCCTTTCAAAGACTATCCTGTGTTTCTTACAAACAAGGAGATGGCCCTTACAAAAAATCGAGTAATAGCTCTTTGAATGACTTGGTTGAAAAAAATGCTATCTTCGGCACTAAAACTTATCGCCTTACCTGCCACCCAGACATTATCTTTTCTAAGACCCTAGGGAAGCCTTTGAGGGACAATTCCTGGGTGTCCGAGAGCTCTACTCGCCATCCTAAGCCATGGGCTAGCCGGATGGCTCGTCTTCTGACTTTCTTGAGCGCGTCAACGTACTTCTCCCGGTCCTCGCAGAAGAACGTAAACAATCAGAAGTGCCAGGCATGTACGCCATAGGTCAACACGGGTAACACTATGGCGTTAAACACACGTAGCTAAGCACCTCTCCGCAGCCGGAAAGCACGCAACGCGCCTAATCGCTGCATTGCACGCATTTTCGTACGTGCAATGTGATCATCAAACTTACCGGACGGCTTAAAGAGCACGCCCAAATAAGTCATCCGATCAACTGAGCAATTGCTGACCCGTTCAGCAATAACCTAGGGGCGTAATTAGTGTAACCCCTCGTCCTTTTACAGACTTTGAGAACACTGCACTTGTCCGCACGCATCTTTAGACCCCTACTCCCACACCAGTTTACAAGTCCATCCACAGCAACCTGTAGCCTACGACACGCACACTCAGGTTTCATGCTCAGTCACAATTTTATAAAATTTGAAATAAATCAGGGTTTAATTGAACGCTTTAATCAAACATTGACACGAGCTATGCCAAAACTATTGGATAAAAAAAGAACTAAAAATTGGCAACAATTTTTAGACAAAGTTACTTTTTCCTATAATACGACACATTACTCGGCGATCAATGAGACCCTTTTCAAAAAGTTTGGGATTATTTCTGGAATTAACAGTGTGATTCATGAAATACAAGTTATAAGCTCATTTATAATTTAGATTAAAATATGAGGTCTCGTTTGTAGAAGATGAACTTGAAAGTAAAATGATGTATTTATTTTTAGAAACGAATAATAAAATTTCTGATTTTACTCCCCTAGGCATGAATTCCAGGTCGTCCCAGTTTTTGAAACTTTTGCCATGAAGTTTGAGATCCCTTTCCAGAATTGCCGGAAGAGTGGATCTAGGTCTTCCACGATATTTGTCTCCATTTTCGGAGAAATAATCGTTCATTGCCCGATTGGCCGGAGCTCTGGGGTCCATTCGCAAAATATGGCCAAATAATTTCCACCGGCCTCCAACAATTTCTTGAGACAACGGGGTAGCATCGTAATGTTTATACAGAGATAGATTGTTAATTTTTGATGGCCAGTATATTCCGTGTAAGAGACGTAGTTGTTTACGGTGAAAAGAGCCTATAGTCTTCAGTTCAGTCTCCGAGATCCCCCATGTTGACGAGTTGTATAGTAGAACAGTCTTTACGAATGCATTATAAAGCTTTGATCTGAGGGCCATTTTTTACGTATTCTGCTCAGAGCCGTGGTAGCATCTTTCTGCGAGAAATGTCTTCACTATCTCCAACTAGGGAGCCGAGTTTGGGGCGACCTATAATCTTTGCGGGATCTCGTCCGCAACAGAGAAGCATGGACGAGGATGGTCCAGAAGATTGTTTCGCTTGTGACACGTGTGGGATTATAACTTTGTTTATGTTCCTACGGAATGTGTTATAATAATAGGCATGAATTCATCTTATTTTAAAAGAATAAATAAAAAATGAGAGTACACAAAAATATGATTTTGAAATAAGGAATGAGGTATAATTGAATAATAACAGTTTAGGTTCTATTCGAGTCAATGCGATTTAACATTTTATCAAATAGTACATTTACAAACACATGTTTATCTGAATATAATGAGAAATTATGTAAAGACAATGCATCTGATTCAAATCCGGGTCACGTAAATTATTTTGTTTCAAATGGAAAAAAAATTATTGGAGGGAATCTGGAATTTTAACTCAACGATGTACCAGAAAGATCACCAATATCACGCGTCTTATTTAATTTATTATATTTATTAAATATCTGTCTAAATAAAATATAAATTCTGAATTCAATATTATTACAAAATTTTTGTATTAGCCAAACAAACTGAAATTAAATTAGTAAATTCTCTTAAAAACTGATCAGTAAACATAAAAAAGACATACCTCGTAGAATAAGCAAAGTTGCTTCCAGTTTTTTGTTTTCCCGCCACATTTGATTTAGGTTTACCATCATTTAAGCTAGCCATGATAATTGGCTTATCCAAAGAGATATTTAATTTTTTATTTAAACTGCCCTAAAATTATATATGATAAATTAAAACTTCATTAAGTGAAATTCCAATGCTTCCTGCCAATGATTCCTAAAAAATCAAATCCCTGCCCAAACCCTTTTACTTCCCTTCAAAAATTCTGTCGACTGATTCAGAATCTTGTCGATTATGGACTGGTCGTCTCCCTTCATGCTAATCATTTCACTCGATTCTGTTTCTTTTTGACGTTTCGATAATAATTCGACCTCCTTTTCTTTATTTTTCACAATATTTTGTAGATCTTGCACTTGATTATTCAAATTATCAACATTTTTCTACAAAAAATCAACAAAACTAGATGCCTTATGTTGATTAGTCGCATTTTCAATATCAAATCTCAATTTCTACAACAAGCTAACTTAAAAACAAACCTCGTTGTCCCCTTCCAACTTAGATATAACATCCAAATACTTGATTACAGCACTGCTCTCGTCCTTTAGCCACATTGCTTGGAAGGGCGGTTTTGAAGCTGACCAATTATTTTCTAACATAAGATAAACAAAAAAAACTACCCAAATTTTGATCAAATGTCAAATCCGTGTTTATTTCTTCTGGAATTTCTTTATTTCCACGGAATCGGCTAAGTTCAATTTCCTGTCTGACTTTAACCAGTTCGTCCTTGAGGAGATCCTTTGAGGTGGTCAACTTGTCGGATTCGTCATTCAAAAGTCCTGACATTTGGCATAAATTCTAAAACATTTTTATAGCGTTTTGTACATATATTTCCTCGTTTTTTGTGTTGAGTTCATTTTTTAAGCTAATCAACTCTAATTTCATTGTTTTGTGGGAAGATATGAGTCCATCCAGTTGACTGCTAAAGTTATCGCAAGCTTAATAAAATAAATTTTTATTTTTACTGGTTTGAAGGCGACACTTTTCTTCCTCCAACATGTAATTAGAGGCTTTGAGGGTGTCAAACTCCTTTAAATAAAAATAACTAAAATTACTTTCATTTTCTTGTTTTTCTCTTCCAATTCTGATTCCAAATTTTTGATCTCATAATTTTTAGATTCCAAAGACATTTTTAGGTTATCAGAATCTTTCATGAGTACTTTCAAGTATTTTTGCAAATCCTTAAATAATAAAAATAAAAACTTCTACTTCATTTTGATTACTTTTACGATTTAATTTTTCCGATTCCAGTACTTTGAGTTTTGTCTCGGCTTTTAGTTTTTCGCCCATACGAGATATTTCATTTTCCAAAGCCTTTAAAACTATTATTAAATAAAAAACGATTATTTTTGCTTCTTTTTCTTTCAAAATAATCTCATATTTGCCACATTTTAATTCTTGTGAATCAACCTCTCCCTTCAATATTTTCAATTCGTTTTTAGCCAAGTTCAGCTCATTTGAGACGTTCTAACATCTCAACCTCACAAAAAACTCACCAAATAGTCCTGATTGCGAATCGCTTCTTTACAGGGTGTTTCGTTTACAAAATTTGCTTGGAGAGATGGTTCGTTTTCAAAGTTGTATTTGTTTTCTCCTGCGCTTGTAAAATCTTTTCTGGTTATTTCAAATCGAGTTTGGCTGTTTTCGATTTCATTTTGAACTTTGATTATTTCTTCCTGAAGAAGGCTCCTTGATTTGGCAAGTTTTTCAGATTCGCTGTCTAAAAATCCTGACATTTGACATAAATCCTAAAATTCAGTTTCTATGCAAAAAATACATATATTTCTTCATTTTTGAACTTTAATTTGTTTTTTAAGTCAACTAACTCGTTCTTCATTTCCCTCTGAGACACGATTAGCCCGTCCAACTGTCCGTTAAATTCCTGGCAGTCTAAAATCCAATAAACCTACGAATACTCAAATTCAACTCCTCTTTATTTGTTCTCATATCAGAATTTTCCAATTTTTGTAATTCCTTAAAAAATAGTAAAAATGAAGTACTTCAAGTTTTTCAGTTTTGTTGTTGAGTTCTTGTTTCAAGTTCATTACTTCACAACTAAGAGATTCGTTTAGAATTTTGACGTTGTTGTAATCTGTCATGATTGCGTCAATATGATACTTTAGTTTCTAATAAAATAAGCTTTGTTATTTTACTTGATTTTCATCTTTTTCTATTTCCAATTTTTCTGTGATTTCTTTTGCGCTGGAAAAAGCGGTTTGCAATTCCTAAATTTGATTCAATTTGTCTACTCTAATCTGGGAGTCCTTTTCATTCGCAATCTCCTCGTTCTCAAATTTGTTTCTTTTTATCAATTCGTTTAATTCTCTTTTAAGGATTGAACATTGTTCAAGAATATTCTTAATAATCACACAAGTATAATTTTACTTGATTTTCTTGTTCTTTTTCGTTAATTTTGTCATTATATATATCATTATTTTTTTGAATACAATCCTTCAGATTCTAAAAATATTAGTTTTTATTTTACATTAATCTCCTGTTCATAAAAAAGCATATTTTCCTTCAAATCTGTCATTCTTGCCTGCCAATTAGACTCTGAGATTTCAGTTTGAGCATTCAAATCAGAAATCATATACAAAGCGTCGGCATAGTCGTCTTTCAAATTCTACCAATTATATATCTAGACATACTTGGAGTTCCATTTGAGTTAAGTAAAGTCGATTAGACAGGTCATCTACCAATTCTTGATGTTCTTCAGAAGAAATAATTTCTTGGTTGTTGGCTTGAAGAATGAATTCTTCATTGATTTCATTTTCAACGTTGAAATAGTCTTTTTCTGGTTTATTTGCGGTTTGTATTTCTTCAGTCATAACTTGGTCCGAAAAATTGTCGAAATTCTTTTTTTTAATACAACAATATTACATTTTGTATTTCTGTTTGTCTTTCGGGATATTTTGATAATTTTTTTTCCAATTCTCGAATTTGTGTTTTTAAAGCGTCATTGACCATATCCTTGCCCCGGATGACCGCCTCGAGTCGGACAGTCTCGTCGTCCGTAGATTCTGAATCAAATGTCACTTTTTTAGCCTTTCTGATTCCAGAATTCTGAAAATCATAACATTTGACGATTCAAACTTCTGGTTTCAAGTTTTCGAAAGTCTCTCCTATATTTTCAGGACCAAGTTCACCCAAACTGTCCAACTCACATTCAATAACAATTCCAGGAACACCTTCTGCAGTGCACTAAAGATTTTAAGAGCTATGTAAAATACAGGTTCGGACTGATAGGACATCTCATGTTCAGGTTGTTCAAATTTCTCGAAATCTCTAAAATCGATTTTTTAAGTCCATGTTTAAACTTGATTGGAAAATCGATTTCTTCTATTTTTTGATTTTCCAAGTTCTCATCCTCAGATAAACTCGTGTCTAAATAAAGTTGTTTTATAATCAATCAAACGGTTATCAATGTTTATTTTTACGTCCGAATCAGATTTTTGTTGTCTAACCAAGTTTTCGGAGGTCTCCAGACGATTGTCGTCTGCAGTTGCAAACAGTGGAGAGAGCGTAGTGTAAAGAGCAATTTTTGAGTCCTGCAAGTTCTCGAGAGCGTTGGAATAGTTTTTAGATGTGGAATACATAAATTCGTAATCGTGGATATATTTCTGATTTAAAGCTTCTAATTCTTTGATTTTTTGTTCGTTTTTAGCAATCTATCATGTTTGTTGATTAAAAAACAGTCTCAACTTGTATGCGAAGTGAATTTATTTCTCGGTCCTTGTTTTCGAGTTGTGATTTCATGTTTGTTTGTTCTTGAAGTAAAATTGTGTTTTCTTCCTGTAGAAAGGCAACCGTATCTTCATTTCCAATTGTAAAATTCTTGTATTTTTTTATTAAAATACTTTTTGTAGACTCAAAAATTTTTCTCGTTGGTCTCTAAACGCGAAATCTCTTTGGGACAATTCTTGTTTTGTTTTTTCTAGTGATTCTTCCAGCATATTCAAACAAGTACATTTCAGTTCTAATTCATTCAGTTCTTGCCTAAAATAAACACTGATTTAATTTTTACTGTTTTCTAGAACTTTCCTCAGATAATTTTGAAAGTTCTTGCATCCACGTGTCTCGTTCTGCTGCATGAGATTTGCACAATTTTGAATATTCTTCGATAAGACTGTCGAGATGAAGGTTCGTTTTGTTTTGGGGATTTTCATTTTTGGTTTCCATTTTGGTTATTAATTATTTCTAAAGTACAATGGGAGCCCCAGTAAATTCAAATATTTGTGGTTTAAGAGAAACAATGATTATATCAAAATAATTAATTTCTGTTCATCATTTTCAAAAGGTGAAAAATGATGCTCAAAATATATGCCATTTAAAATTGGAATAACTAATTACTTTATTAACGATGTCGATAGTAACAATAGTACAAAATATAATATTATAACATATTTGGTTTGCCATTATATTTACAGTTATTTAAATAGATTATGATATAACTAAATTTAAATAATTTCTGTTTTAACATTTCTAATAATAATTTAAAGTAAAATTATAATTTATAATTTATTTTCTTCAGAAAGTAATAATTTAAGTCTTTTTCGGATGATATTTTTACCTTTTTTACTAGATCCCTCTGAAATTGGGTTCGCCGGTCTCCCGTTCTTTCTGTGTGCTTACCGCCAACCCAAAGTTGTTCTCGGAATCCCCAACTCTTGAAGTTTTTTTCTATACTTTGCCTTTCGATCAAATTCTAAAATCACCTAAGATTATCGTGGCTAACTCTATGTCTCATTTGATTATTTTCTGAATGAGAAACTGATTGGTGCGTTTGTCCCTGTTTTCTAATGGATAGTCTGGAATTTTCAATTCAGCCCAATATAATCATATCAATGTTGTTTACGCTTCTCTCTTTATATTCTATCTCCCACTTTGCCTACTCACACTCAACTGCCTTTTATCTAAATAAAATAGTGAGATATATTCACTTTGTTTGTGTTTGCCAAGAAAACAAATATCCTTGATTGACTACCTACACTCGGAAAGAAAAAGACGTCATGACTGTTCCTGAGGATCTCAGTGGTGATTCTGTGGGAACTATTAGCTATCCTTCACTTCTCGAATTATACAATAAACATAAAATGCGCTCGCAATCGAGCTTGGCCGCTTACTTCCTGACGTTGTTATTTTGATTATGAATTTATCAATTGTGGAATAAAACCGAAAAAAACATAAAATTATTTTAAATAGACATGACCATGTTGTATTTGTTCTATCCGATATGATTATTATTATTTTAGCACATTCCGTAGGGACAAACAGAAAAGAGTTATATTCCTACACGTGCCAACACACGAAACGACCTTCTGTACCAACGTTATATTCTTAGTCATGAATTCTCAAATATTCTTTCTGTTATTCAAATTGTTATTTCTTTGTCTAATAAAGAAGTTTAAAAGATGATTTTTATGCATGAAGTATACAATCTCATCACCTGTAATTGACTTTTTTGCCTATACCGGTTGTCGACGTTTTTTTAAAAATTTATTTTTGTTATTGCTATATGTTGTTTTTTGATAATATTTGTAATATTTGTTTTGAATGGATCGCTGGTTTTTACTTATTAATGTGGCAAACCTATGTATTCAAAATTAAATATATTCTTGTGGATCTTCACTTGTGTTTAAAATGACAAATAAGACTTCATATTATTTATGGCTCAAAATAAATTCTAATTTATCTCTAAGCCAACAGTCTGGTGGAATCCACCCATGGCCGTCATAATTTTAAAATTTAAAATATTTTCATGTTTCAATATTTCTTAATAATTTTAAATTATTATTTTTAACAATATATATATTTATTAAATAAATAATTTAAAAATAATGTTCTTGTGTACCATCAAATGAGGAACCTATTGATGCTCTTTATAGTACTTATTTCTTTAATATTATACAAACTATGGACCAATATCCCCTACAAACGTCGAATTCGTATAAAACTAGCCATGGTTTCTGACAGAGACATCCAAGTCCTTCCAGGCCAGTCTGCATGCAGCGAATTCCTCGAAGGAATATTAATCTGGGATACAAAATCCCAACTTTTTTCAATCAACTTTAAAAATTCCCCACAAAAACTATGTTCAAAAATCCTCCACAGAAACCGTGGAATGGAACTTTCCGACCTGATCACCTTCCACGGAAAACTCCTGGCCATCGACGACAAGACAGGAATTATCTACCAAATCTTCCCCGAAAATAGCACTGTGGCTGTCTGGGTCAAACTGACTGACGGAGACGGGTCTTCCCCTGCCCGTAAGTCCCCTATGGCTCATCCACAGCCTTCAAGGGGGAGTGGTCCACTGTCAAAAACGGGCTCCTCTACGTCGGTGGGTACGGAAAGGTCTTCACTGACTCGACAGGGACAATTTTAAATTCGTTCCCAATGTGGATTAAAATTGTTAATAAAAATGGACAAGTGCACCACGTCGATTGGCGGGAAAAATATTTGGCTTTGAGTTCGCGCCTTTTGATTGAACATCCTGGGTTTGTGATTCATGAGGCAGTTGTGTGGAGTAAAGTGCACAATCACTGGTTTTTTCTGCCACGTGCTGTGAGTATGGAGGGGTATTTGCAGGGGGGAGAAGCATCGAATGGCGGGAATTATTTGTTGATTGCGGATGAGGACTTTGAGAGGGTTGATGTGGTGATTGTGGGGGATTTGTGTCGCACGAGGGGCTTCTCTGCTTTCCGTTTTTTGCCGGATTCTGAGGACAGGGTTATTATGGCTGTCAAGACTGAGGAAATGGCGGGAGTTTTGGCTTCGTATTTTCTTATTTTTGACTTGGTGGGAAATATTTTGCACCAAGAGACTAAATTTGCTGATTCGAAGTATGAGGGATTGGAATTTATAAATTAATCCTTTTATTCATTTTTTAATAAACAAATAATTGTTTGGTTAGGCTCGTCAGGGGCAGGTTTAGACATGTTCGAATATTTATTATATAAAAATAACATGAAAATTATCAAAATAGTTCAGTGAGATTTCTGATCTTGTTTGTTGTGAATAATTTTACTTATGTCAGGCTCTATGGTCGACAAAACTACTCACATATCATCCCGTGGTCTATTTCTATATTTTGTTTTTAGAAAAGTCAGACAGGACACTTCACAGGGATAAGTAGTTGGGATTGCAAGTATTAATTCCAATGCAGTTTTACTCAAAATGGGGACTTCTTTCGCCATCTGACACCTAAAAATAAGAAGTAATTAGCCGCCGGTTTAATTAACTTTTCCCCAAAATTATGTGCAACTTTTTTGCAATAATTATTGAGACTATTGATACAAATTAGAATTTACAGATGCTTCTAATCTCGATTTATCTTGGATTAAACCATTAAAGCTTTGGATGTGAATTTCGTTATTTTAATTTAAAATATTAATGTGAGCAACAATTTTCTAAGCATACAGACTCTTGTGGTGCATAAGTAGAGAAGGAATTGTTTCCCAAAATTATATGACAAATTGGCCTTTATTTCATTATTTGAGCCAATTAATTAGTAAACGAAGATTCTTGAAACCATAAATAGAATCATAAACCACGCTAAAAAAATCAGCTTAATTTCAATGTTTTTGTTTATATTTAACCACAAAATTACTTTTAACTTTAATAAATTTTTTCAACATTCACTGGTGGTTCTAGAACATTCCAGTGACGTCATTAAACCTGGGTTCCCATTGGACTAAGTATTTTTATGGTTTTACTTATTCATTATTTAATAAACAAATAATTGTTTGGTTAACCACTTATGAAAAGTTCTAGAACATTCTAGTGACGTCATTCAGCTTGGGTTGTCAATAAGTGTCTTGTATGACTTTAAAAGCGTTCTTCTCTCATGACTACGCTCTTTCTTAAGTCTTTTAAATTCAATTTTTTCAAGATATTCGATATTTTTGAGACTTTGAGGGCCATTTTTTAAATTATCCAACTTTTCAGCCAACAAATATTTGGCCTGTTTTAAATTCAAAGAAGCACTTCTCGATATTTGACACTAAAACGAGTTTTTTGGTATAAAAATAAACCTTGGTTGTGATTCCGGTGTCCTTGTGCTTTATAAAACAGCAGGTGTTCCGTCGGTTTACGTTCTGTCCTCCAGGACCAGAACTTTTTATTTTTTTAATTTCAATTTCATTATCTTTGATGAATGGATATTTAATTTTTGATTTTTGTGCTATTGTATTGAGGGAAATTATTAAATTGTTAGATAATAAATTCCGTGCACACAACATTACAAATTTAAATATTTTATTACATTTTCAAAATTTAAATTTTCAAGTTCTTGTGGTGCATGGCTGGTTCCAAATATGAATATGTTAAAAAATTCGAAGAAGATCCCAAATGTCTATACAACACCTACATAGTAGCCCGAATAGACGGCAAGTCCTTCCACAGGTCCTCAAAAACATATAAAAAACAGATTTTCCGAAGACCACAACTTCCAGAAGCCCAACGACCCACGTGCCCTCGCCCTATTGTCACGTGCCTCAGCCTCCCTCTTCGACCTCTTCAAAGATATTGTCCTCGCTTATGGACAGAGCGACGAATTCAGTTTTCTCTTCAACCGAAATTGTCAGCTTTTCCAGCGAAGAAAATGGTTTTTTATTATTATTTATTTATTTAAAAAATAGTAAAATAATATTAAAAAAATAGTAAAATAATTTCTACTTTGGTAAGTGCACTCAGTTCGGCCTACGTCTTTTACTGGCCTGAATATTTCGGGGTGGCGACCCTCCTTCGTCCCCCCGTCTTTGACTGCCGCCTGATCTGCCTGCCCACGTGTGCCAATGTGCGGGACTACTTTTCCTGGAGGCAGGCCGACTGTTGTGTTATATACTGACTGTTAGGCCACATTAATAATTATATAACACTGCCTTTTGGGCCTTGGTTCAACAAGGCGGGAAAAGTAGAAGGGAGAGTGAAGAGGTCCTTCGAGTGGGGGACATTTTTAAGTTGTAGGGGACATTGGCCAGGGATAAGAATGAGATTTTGTTCACGGATTTTGGGATTAACTACAACGATGTGCCACTCTTGTATAGGAAGGGGACTGTCTTGGTTAAAGATGGGGATAATATTGTGGAACTTAATTGTGATATAATTAAAGATGATTTTTGGATTAAATATTCTTTAATTTAAATATACTTTTTAATTTAGAATAAATTGTATAAATAATTTGTTTCTTGTTGGCACGTTCTCATTGTCTCATATGAGATCAAATCTTGGCACAATTGGTAGTCCTAATGCTGACATATTTTCAGAGGTACCTCGGAACTTTAAGCTTTTGGACGAACTTGAACTTTCTGAAAAAGGTTTTGGAGAGGGACAATTAGTTGGGGACTTTGTGACAGTTCTGACACGACCCTGACCCACTGGAATGGGATCATCATGGGCCCTTTCAAGGTTTTTCCTACTTATTGGACTCCCAAGTCTGCCTACGAGGACAACACGTACTCCCTGGCCATCGAATGTGGGTCTAAATACCCTCAGAAACCGCCTCTGGTCAAATTCCGTACAAAAATCAATTTGAAATGTGTAAGGATGGAGACGGGGGAAGTTAGAACTGATTATATTAGTCAGGTTATTACTAGTGAGGTCCCCACCTTGAGGAATTGGAACAGAAAGTGTGGGATAAGGACGTCCTTCTCGACATAAGGAATTTGATGGCTCACTCAAAAATTAAGAAAAATCAGCAACCTCCACCAGAACTATATTAATTCTTTTTTATTCATTTATAACATTTTTCACTTTTTTTAGTATGTGGCAATTGGCCTAACACCTATTATTATAGTGTGATATTTTGCTGTTTTTGTCAAAATTGTTGTTTAAAAATTTAGTACTAAACATTGTTTCTTATTTGGAAAGCATTGATGAAAAATCTATTGCTGATTTTAATGACACAATCAGTTTAAACATTGAACAATATGGATTATTAAATGTTTTAAAAGGCGATGTTCACTAAATCAAGGCTTGCAAAATTTTCCAATATCAGGGCCAATCATCAAAAAATAGGCTTACTCACCCATCTGTGTCTTGCACGCTCAACCCATCAGAAGATGAAATTAAGTTCTCAATTCAATCTTTTGGCAAAAGCAGCTGCGGCGGACTTGATGGCCTCCGCCCGGGCCACATCAAGAACCTCACCTCTCCCTCAACTGGCGAGGCAGACAACTCTCTGATATCCGCTATAGCCGCTTTAGTCGGAAAGATTCTGAATGGGGATATCCCCTACTGTGCGAGGGACATGCTTTTCTCAGCACATCTACTTGCATTCCGGAAGAAGGACGGCGGAATCCGTCCCATAGCTGTTGGAAATTATTTCCGCCGCCTGACTGCTAAATTGGCCTCGAGGATCGTATGTCCCCGCCTAAGTTCCGAACTAGCTCCTTTTCAACTGGGAGTCGGGATTCCAAACGGCTGTGAAGCTGCCGTACACGCGGCCCGACCGGCCTTGGACCAACACTGCCAAGACTGCCTGCTTTCTGCAGCACACGAGCATAGTGGATCCTGGCTCGACACTTACCCAACGTCATCGACGGGTTCCCTATTAGACAACGAAACACTGCGTATCGGGGTCGCTCTTCGGCTGGGGCTCGATGTCTGCGCCCCTCATCCCTGTCGATGCGGAGGTACGGTGGACGTGAAAGGCCTTCACCCCCTCTCCTGCCGCCGGAGCCGAAGAGCGACCCTCCGAACCTGACGGGAAGTTTCGCTTGAGTCCAACCGATTTCGTCAAAGGAAATGTTCAGAACTGCTTCCGTGCAGGATTTCAGTGATTTTTCCAAGTAAGATAGAATGTCTGGATGCGAGTAGCATGGCAGGCAGCGGAGCGTGTACAGAAGTTTCGGCATATGTATACTGTTTTTCATGAGGAAGAAAGCGATGTGCGAGTCTAACTCCAAGAGACTGCTTGTGAGGTTACGGAATTCCATGTCCTTCTTCGCCAGATGGGCCTTTAGGCCAGATGGGCTTAGAGGGTTGCTTCTGATGGCTGGGTTATTTGTGCACCAGTGATGAAGCCTTGGATTATCATATTGACATTCGGAAAATCCGCCTCAGGGTAGTTGAGGTTTAGGAGTTCCGATTTATCCACGTTAACTTCTAGGCCAAGGTTGCGCAGAGAAGGGATTAGGCGGGATAGGTCCTCGGTGATGGATTCCACAGAGCCGCCAATGGTGGCGTCGTCCAGGTACCATAAATTGAATGGTGAGAGGATTCATCTTACAGCCTCGTCGATTGCTAAGGCGAATAGTAATGGTCCAAGAGGGTCGCTTGTTGGACTCCTGTCCGAGAACGGATGACTTTATCCCCAAAGATAAGTGAGGTGTCTTCCCCGTACGAGAGGAAGACAAGCTGGGAAATCTCCGGAGCCCTCTCGACGCATACCTCCATTATACGGTCCCTCCTGACGCTGTTGAAGGCATTACGCAAATCGAGTTTAACAGCCACGTGACAATGGAATAGGGCGTCCTTTGAAAGAAAGAGAGTTCGGGCCGCGTGTACGGCAGCTTCACAGCCGTTCGGGATCCTGACTCCCAGTTGAAGTGGAGCTAGTTCGGCGCTGAGGCTTAGACTGACGTGTCGTGCGGCAGCTTTAGCGGCAAGCCGGCGGAACAGGTTGCCAACAGCGATCGGACGAATACCGCCGTCCTTTTTTTCTGAATGCCAGTAGATGAGACGAGAAAAGTAGCTTCGTAGCAAAATTCGGGATGTTCCCGCTCAACAACCGGTTTATAAGTGTGGTGATGGCAGTGAGTAGAGTTTGGCCTGCCTCGGCTGTCGTTTGAGAAATAAGGTCTTTTAGGTGCCCTGGGCGTAGTCCGTCTAGGCCCCCACAGCTGCTTTTCCCGAAAGATTGAATTGAGCGTTTGATTTCCTCGTTCGTCAGAGTTAGAACTGGAGTGTCTCTTGGGCGTTCAAGGGGTCGGAGGTCGACGGGAGGGTCTGGATGTTTGGTTTTCAGCTTGTCGAAAGCGTCGGGAGTTGGAAGTAAGACCGTGTCGTCGTTCATGACAGTGCGGATAGCAGCTCGGATGTCGCCTTCAGCCAGCTTGCTACTGACACGTTCACTCAAGTTCCGCCCGGAATTGTAGTGCAGGTTGGGGTGCTTGTTGTCATTCTTCGTGGGTTGTGTGAAGGACAAGTTTGCGGGAGAAGTCTTTGATAGAGAGAAGATTTCGCTGATGTTCTGTTTGATTCGTGAGGAGAGAGGTTGTGGGTTTTTTTCAGTGCGAATTTGAGTCCCGAGGGTCAGAGGGGCAAAGCTGATGAAGCGGGTCCATGCTTCCCAAGTGTCCAACAGAAGCGTATCGTTGATAACAGTTGACAGGCACATGGCTGCTTGTATGCGGGCAGATTTAGGAATTCGGAGAGGGATTTTTAGAGACCGGCGGAAGCACGATAATTCAACGAGGATAAAATAATCGAGTAATAACATGTTATAAAATAATCGAGTTGATGTGAGGAGAAATTTTTTTATTTATTTAAATTCTCAAGATTACAAACATAATCCTTAGAATGACCATAAACTTCGCTTTCTCATAAAAGAACCGGTCTTACCAGATACGTTTTCAATTAAAGTTCTATTTTTCCGACACCTATACCATTTCAAGTTTAAAGTGGGTTTTACTAAAAGTAAAGTAATACAAAAAATAATTATTGAGGTAGTAGACAATGCTCCATGCCATTCAGGAATTAAATAAATTGTCAAAAAAGTAATTCATCGGATATTATTGCGTCCCTATAGTTTAAAGATTGCGTCCTATAGCCCTATTCTCAACCCAATTAAAAATATTTGGTCAGCATTCAAAGCTGACATAAAAAGAAACATCTTAACAGACATCAAAGAAACATCGGTCTGTTGGTTTTTTCGTGACAAATATTATTAAGAAGTCTATTATCAAAAAAGTCACATAGTTAGAATAAAAAATGCAACACCCGTTGGTTACAAAAAAGACTATTTTCAGTCATGAGATTAAATTTCACAAAACTGATATCAAAAATCTAACATGACAAAATATTGTACAACATGAAAAATAAAAAAACATTTTTAGTCATTTTTTATCTTCGACCATAATAATGTGGTACCCAAACTGAGTCCTGATTGGTGGATCCGTGAATATTGGGGAATCCACCTTACTTTTTGCAAGTCCGAATGCAGCCTCCTGGAACTCGAGGACCATCGACCCTTTCGCCATCCACCCCAAATCTCCCTACCATTCCACGTGTCACTTTACAACCCCGTGACGAGCTTTGTCCTCACTAAATTCCTCAGCAATTTTCCCAAAGTTTTCGCCTCCTTTTAGCCTAGTGAGGGCTTCGGCTATTTTTGTGTATTTTTCGCACAGAATGTGGCGAACCTTGACGATTTCAGGGATATTTAAACCTTCACGGAAGTAAACTTCTTTTCTTTTGGCTTATCCGAAGAGCTCGATGCATTTTTTAAAAGAACTTTGTTTTTGCCTTTTGCCATGATTTTTATCACCTAAACGGAATGTGAAGTTGAATTTAAATTTAATTAAAAAATGTTTATTATTTATTAATAAATAAATTAAAATAGATAAATATTCATTAAAATCAAAAAAAAAATTAAAAAATTATATTTTTATTCAAAACTCATTAATAGAATAATTTTTTAAAATAAATAATTTAATTAATTTTATAAATAATTTATTTATTATAAATATTAATTTAGCAATAAAATAATTAATTCATAAACATAATCGGGTTAAAGATGGAATCTTACAAGTTAGAAGACAGCCTCGATACTCTCATTAAATCGAGCGACTCCTCTGATGAAACGGTAGAAAGATTTCCCCATATATTTTCCAGTGGTTCCGTAGTCGCTGTGCACTCGTCGAAGATTTGGAGTCACGGAAACAGTCTCGGCTGATCATCTGTCACGGAAGTGCAATAGATTTGGACATTGCAACAATTTTTGAGTCCAAGAATGTCGTCGATTGTGAAATATTCGGATTCCCCGAACCAAGCAACAAATTTTCGATTCTATTCCAAGACGGACGTCAAATTCACATGAAGGCTATGGACTCCAAGACATGTGTCCAGTGGTTTTATAATCTAATCCAAAACCAATTTTGTCCAATTCCCTACGAAAATATCCCCGGTCCCCAACGCGAACAACTTCCCGAAGGCAACAATTCATTTTAGTCATATTTAGAAGAATATCCTGTCACTATCATCTCTTCGGAGATCACCGAACGTCTGAACTTATTGGGAAAATACATGTTGGTTATAAACAATAATTCGATTCTGCTCAAATCGTTTTCCCAGCCTACAGTAATCTACAAATGGGACTTTACTAAAATAAGAAAGTATTTTATGAAGGGTGCGACTATTTTTGGGATCGAGGCGGGTTCAAAGTGTGGTCCCTGGTGTGGAAGCTTTAGTTTTAAATGCAGAAATTCGCAGTTATTGTCGACTTCTTTCAAATTGAGAATGAAAGAGTTTATTCTTCTTCAAAAAAAGAACAGGGAAACTCAGTTCAGATTTCATACTGAGTCGGTCACTAATGACGAAGTTGTTGAATACGCGAATGGAAATCTTTAGCTACTGACTATGCTTATTATTCGTTTTATGTCTTTTAATCCCAAAATGTATTTTTTAAGGAATTTTGTTGGCAATCTTCGCACAGTCAAGTTAGGCTGATGAGCAGAAAATTGTAAATTGTTATTTTTGAGAATTAATCTACTGCAGTTACATTTATTATTTTTCGGATTATTTTTGGAATTATAGAAAATGTGTGATTTATTAATCAATCTACTAAGTAAAGTCAACAAACTAATAAATTCTCCCAGCGAGACGGAGGGAACAGCTGTTGCCACGCATCCAATAATCCATTGTTGCTTCCCTTTCTCTTTTTTGTTTTTCTTTTCCTCTTTCTCTTTCTTCTATCTCACCAATAATCCATTTATTGCTAATTCTAATTTTCCATATCTATGTCTGTCTGTTCTGTTTGCAATATCCGTAATAATCGGAAAAAGACCATCCGTTGTGACCGTTGTTATGCCTTTTTCCATTTATCCTGCATCAAGCTTCTAAGAAATCTGCCTCTTCCCTTTCCCGATGGGTTTGCTCTGCTTGCTCTTCTTTCCCCCCGTCATATTCGCTCCTGCCATCTGTACCGGGTCCTCTGATTTTACTAATCCTATCCCTTCGCCGGACCCCTTCCTGCTTAATCCAGAGTCTGTCTTAAGACTCGCTCGTGATTACCGGGCGTCCTATCGTATTCCTATAAGAATTCCTCGTTCTGCCCGTTTTTCCGCGGCGAAGGCTCTGTCTGCTTTGATCGAGTCAGTCATTTGTGTTCAGTCCATTCCGAATTGGAACCGTTTGTTTTGCTTTGCCATATTTGCCCTGGGCTCCCCAGTTCAATGCTTGGGCTCGGTAAAATCCCTTTCCTCTTCCATCAAGGAAAATATTAATAAGTTCATGGAGGATTCCTTCATTCTGCCTCCTCTTCTGGGCAAGTCCCATGAACCAACTACTCTTAAAGATAATCGTATTCGTTTACGCAAACGTGTCAATTCCTGCCTTATGGCGCATGATGTCGGCTCTGCGGTCCGTATTCTTTCGTCTTCCGATTCCGTCCGTTCGATAACCCCGGATGTCCTCAAAATTCTCAGCGCCAAGCACCCGGCTGGCGATGTCCCTGCCTTTTGTGCCCGGACCCCTGAGGAGGTCTCGATCGCCTCTTCATCTGTCCAACAACTTTTGTTAGCTTTGAAATCTTTCAGGGGGAACTGTAGTGGTGGTGTTGACGGTCTCCGTCCCATTCACTTAATGGACCTCATCTCCAATACTGCTGAGGCTGGAAACCGTCTTTCTCAATCCATTGCCAAGCTTTGTAACCTATTTCTCCGTGGGGACATATCCGAGCATGCCAGACTGCTCTTCTTCTCTGCGAACCTGTCTGCTTTGGGGAAGAAAGACGGCGGCATCAGACCTATTGCCGTCGGGAACGTTTTTCGTCGCTTGTTTGCAAAGGTCGGATGCAAGCTTGTAATTCCTTCTATTAGCGACGAACTCCAGCCCATTCAGTTGGGTGTGGGGGTACCTGGTGGGTGCGAGGCCCCGGTCCACGCTGCCCGGTGTTTCATTGAATCGGCTCGTCTCTCAGAGCGGCCCCAGTTATTATTAAAATTGGATGTGAAGAACGCTTTCAATTCGCTCAATAGAAAGCATCTTCTTGAGGTTTGCAAGGCCAGAATTCCTTCTCTGCTGCCCTTCATTTTTCTTTCTTATGGTAACCCGACCCTCTTGGTTGCTGGCGATTCTTTCATTTCGTCTTCCTGTGGCGTACAGCAAGGCGATCCTTTGGGTCCTTTATTATTTGCCCTCTCGGTGGACTTTGTCGCCCGCAGGATTGCGTCCCCTCTTAATATTTGGTATTTGGACGACTGTACTATTGGTGGTCCGCCCGACATTTTGCTAAACGACTTGCAATCTCTACTCCCGGCGTTGTCATCTATTGGTCTTGAAATCAATTCTCTAAAATCTGAAATCGTTAATCTTAACGTCGAAGACCTCACCTTCGAAGACCTTTTTGCCCAGTTTCGTGGCCTCTTGCCCGATCTGAGGCAGACCTCTTATTCTGAACTTGAAATCCTGGGTGCCCCGATCCACCACCAATCGGTCTCTCGTATTCTCGATTCCAAGAGAAATGCTCTTGCTTCTCTTTGTGATAAACTTGTGGACATCGATCCCCATCCCGCTTTTTTTATCCTCAAAAACTTTCTTTTGATTCCGAGGATCAATTATGTCCTAAGGAGTTCCTGTTGCTTTTCTGTTCCCTCTGCTTTGGAGTCTTTTGACGCTCTGGTGCGTTCTTCAGCCGAGATTATTTTTAACGTCAAGTTCGATGATGTCGGTTGGCGTCAGGCCAAACTTCCTGTTCCTTTTGGTGGGCTTGGGCTCCGCTCGGCTCTCGACATTCTCTTCCCGCTTTCCTTTCATCGTCTTCAGGATTGTATCTTCTTGTCCATAAGATTCTTGAAAAATCGCCCGGATCTCGTTTGGACTCTGATATTAATTCTGCACTTTTGCTTTGGAAGGAAAAAGGGCTTGAGTTCCCTTCTGACAGGTCCCTCCAACGTGAATGGGATAAAATTCTTAGTAAGCATCATGCGGACTCGTTGGAGGCTCTCCTGAACCAGCACAGACTGGCTTGTTACCGTGCCAGCCGCCAACCGCATTCTGGCTCTTGGCTTAACTGCCTTCCTTCGACCCATTTGGACACCTGTCTTGACTCCGACGCCCTCCGTTTTGGCATTTGCCTCCGCCTCGGACTTCCGATCTGTAGTCCCCACCCCTGCCGGTGCGGATCTACTATGGACGTATACGGGCTCCATGCCCTCTCCTGCAAGAAAAGCGCGGGTCGTATTCCACGCCATTCGGCGATTAACAGAATCATTCTCGACTCACTCGAAAAGGCCGGCTACCCTTCTGTCCTTGAGCCTAAGGGTCTCGACCGTGGTGACGGGAAAAGGCCGGACGGCTCTACGTTGTTCTCGTTTTATTCTGGGAGACCTTTGGTCTGGGATTCCACTTGTGTGGATACCTTCTCAAAGTCTTTCATCAACGAATCGGCCTCTCTTGCTGGGTCTCGTGCTAATAAGGCTGAGCTTTCGAAGTGCCGGAAATATCAGTCTTTGATGGATGACTTTTGGTTTTGGCCAATCGTTGTCGAGACTTCCGGCGTCTTTGGCTCCGGGACCCTCACTTCCCTAAAGAAACTGGGACATCTTTGTTCTTCGCGGCCAAGGACCCTAGGGAATTTACTTTCCTCATTTAGAAAATGTTATTTTGAAATAGAAGAACAGTCAATTTTGTTATGAAATATTTGTTCCAGGAAAAAATAATTTAATTAATCAAATTTTTAAATTATTATTTTGATATCCCATTTTATGCCATAAAATATTTTCGAGGACCGCAGTTTGAACTTTACTGCCACGCAAAGCCTTTTCTAAATTGCCAGAAGCCAATTTAATCCGGTTTAAGGGCACTGCCGGATTCAAAAAATACAAAAAATTACAGCTATCAGTCATTTGATTTCCCCTCTCCTCCATTTGTTGTTTTATAGTTCCAAGTTCAACATTAATCTACATTCGTTCAAAAAATGAACTTTTTGTAGATCCTCCAAGCTAGACTGGACACGTGCTTCTGTTTGCCTGCATTTGTCAGTCACGTGGGCATGTTGGGCCTGTACCTCTCGAAATTCGGCCATCATCCCACTCAGTTCGTCGTTTAAATATTTATCACGTGATTTGATAAGAGAAAGACTTTTGTCTATTTCTGTACGAATGTGACTCAATTTGGCTGTCAGGGCGGGAAATGCCAAGTCTATGGCGGCCTGTGAGTCCTTCATTTGGCTTAATCGTGATCTCCAGTCCTTGAATCTCCCCCAAAGTCAGTACCTTGTCATTTGTTGCCACAGTGATTCTCAAATGAGGCAAAACTCGATTTACTTCAAGTTCCCACTGAATTTTGTCAGTTTTAGAGCTCAAAATTGACTTGACTGGGTCCTCAATATTGTAGCTTAAAGTAGATAAGACGTTTAAATTCATTCCTTCATCTTCCTCCTCTAAATCAGTGCTTTGAGTGAGATCCTCTTCGTTCTCGGTGACTTGTTCATCATTGGATTCCTCGAAATAAGTTGGTCTTGAAAGGTCAGTCACATCCGCAAACCTGTTCCACCGAAAGTTGGTGGTTTCAAGGGCCAATGAAGCCAGAAAGTTGAGCACGTGTGTACATTCAAGTCCCCATCCTGCTCTGAGGCGGTTTAGGGGGATTTCTTTATCAAATCCCTCAAAATGAAGTTATGCTTATACTAGTTGTTTTGAGAGCTCTAAAATAGTTTGGAGAAGAGTATTTGGGTCGTCAGACTAAAAAATGTATAAAAATACTACTTCGTTAGGATAGCTGATGTTTTTTCCGCATTTATTGATTAGCCAGGCAGAAACTGAGACAAACATGAAAAATTGTTCTCCGCCGGGTTTTTGGGTGGCAAAATAATGTCTACGATATTTGCTTGGAGGTACCTCGTTATGGGCTGGTAGGAAAATTGGTTTTTGACAAGAAATTCTTTTTCATAGTCAAGGAGCTTGAGGATGTGGAAGATGTCGTCCATTAGGACAAACAGTTCGTATTCTATCTCATTTTTATTACTTTCCCTAATTTATAAATATAGCATTAAAATGTACATTTTGTTATTTCCTTGGTAATTAAAAAATTATTTTAATAATGATTTATTAAATATATTAATTATATATTTAATTAAAATTGAGCTTTTAGAGTGGATAGGGAACTTCCCCTTTTTGTTCTCTTCTCCGAAAACCGAGTGTCCATAATTTGATAGGCCCTCGACCGTTATTGCCGACTATTCATTGACATTCCTGCTGGATATGTCCTCGAAATGTTTGGAAGTTTGTCGGAATTATATGACGACATGCAATTTATGGGTATTCTCTTTTATGAAATTATGGAAAATGTTGAACTTCACTTTACGGGAGACCTAATCCCTTGAAATTTTGTGAGAAAATATGCCTTCTGGATCCCAATAACTCAGTACGCAGATTGATGGTCGTCGACAATGCATTTGTCGCGCGGATAGCCATGACTATTTAAAAATACAACCGTAAAACTCAGTCAAGCAAGACAAACGGTCAATACAGTGTTAACTACTCTGATTGGTAATGTCGCTGCTACATTTTCAGCAAATATGGTTATGAGCAAAGTCACTGGGGGAACTATAGATAGTCAGGTGGGGAGTGTCGTAGCATGTTTTATTAACTCTCTTTCATTAGATTTAATTGTGAAATACCAAACTACCACATAGAGGACCGTAAATGATTATTATTAAGAGCACTTTCGAGAAAACATAAAGTTAATTAAGTCTCCCTTGTGCCGTGTTCTATAACATTCTCTCCGTTAATCTCGATCAGGATTTTTTGTTGCGCGCGATATCTTTGAGGTTGTCCAGGTCGTCCGTCGACTTCAGTCGCAGACCAACCATCGAGAGATCCTCATTTAGGATTGTCTGAAGCGTCATTCTTGGTCTGCCACGGAATCCAGACTCCGTCTGCGCGAAGAAATAATTCATTGCAATCTTTGCTGGAACCAGGTCGTTTAAACGTAGGACATGACCAAAAAGGCTCTATCTCGATCTGAAGATATCGTCTGACAGAACACCGGATTTGCATTTATTATAAAGGTTTTCTTTACCGTACATGATTACTGCTCAAGAACTCAAAAACACTGTTTGTGGACAGCAGACCTTTTACTGAATTGTGGAAAACCTTTACCTGAACCTTGCATTTTGCCACAACACTTCCCGATAGTCCTGTCCTTTCAGTCTAGTCTTTGCTTCCTTTATTTCATTCAAACTTTGGTCGACATTTCGCACATGAACAAGACCATTTCCTTAAATTCAGAACCGGGTTGTCCTCCCTTCCAATAATCTATGTACAGACCAGCTGAATCTAAGCCCTGAAAAATGCATGACCACTCTATTCACGACGAACAAAAAAATATCCAATTTCGAAATCAATGTTATTTTGAACGGAACAAGAATTCCGCAGACAAAACGCATGAAATACTCGGTGCGATTTTTGACACCAAATTCTAATTCTCTAAGCACATTGACAATCTTACAACTAAACTATCAAAAATATTGAACTTTTTAAGGGCCTTTCTTGGTTCATGCACAGGAATACAACAACCCTGGTTCAACACCATATACAAACAATATGTCAAGCTCTCCATTGGTTATGCTTGTGGTACCTAGGGATCATATCTGACCCCAACAAATCTGGAAAAGATCTCAAACTTACCGCGGAAGGCTGCAAAGTCTATCTCCAGTTTCACTGAACAACTAATAAAACCAACTGTTTTCGAAACGCTTGTAAGGACGACAAGTTCTGAGTTTTATTTTAAAACATGCTCGCAACAGCCCAATCAGAAGATGCGTCTGACCTTTGGCTGAACACAGAGGGAAGATGTGTAAATTGATTGTGATTGTCGGGATCACCTAAAAATTTTGTTTCCTGGCCTCGACGGTGTTTTTGATTCAAAAAATAAATAAAAGTTTTTGTGAGACCTTATCATACACGTGGGTTTTTTCGCTTATCGACTTTTGCACAAAATCAAAATTTTCTTACGATTTCGACGCTGCTCTTGATTTTATTTTTCCGGTTTAGAATTTCCTACTTTAAATTTCAGTTTCAAATTTCATTCCGTCTTTCTGTTTTCTCGTTGTAAGTCTGATTTTCTGTTTTAAGTTTTTCAAAGTCAATTGTGTTCAATCTTTATATAATCTTCCTAGCGGATGTGTCTAAAAAATTGAAAATAAACAGAAGAACGAGATTCGACAAATACAATATGTACTGGAAATTTTCTACCAAAATGGGCAACACATAAAAATTTCTAAAAAAATTTTAATAAACTCGGATTAAAATTACAAATTTGCGAAACAATTTTCTAGGAGTCGTCAATTCTGACTTTTTCGAATCACAAGACCATAAAACTAACAAAATTGTTCAAAATATGTTTAATAACTTAAAAATGATCTGAATTTAGTCTATCAATTAATCAAACATTTTTAATGATTAATTAGACCACAAATTTTAGCCGCAATTTGTCAAGTAACTTCCGCCAATTAATTATTTATTAAATTGGATTACGCAAAAAAAGCTAGTTTTTTGATATAAGGTTAATGAAACTTAATTCTGATTTTTAGATGTTCGGAAAATCAAGTAATTTTACCAACTCCTGGGACTATTCTTTGTATAACCAGCCAGACCTGTTAGAAAGTGCCATCAACTATCACCCGAACACCGTTAATGACCCATTTCATCGAGATTACGGAATATATGAAGATATCTCTTATTTTGATATGCCAGAATGCGTTTCAAATCAGGATTTATGTTCAGATTTATATTTTGAATCCAATTCGAACAACTTCATCAATCATGTAGACAGAACTCACAAAAAGTTCGTTTGTGATATTTGTCAAAGAAGATTTGCAAGGAAGGATCATGTCAAGACTCATTACAGGACTCACACTGGGGAAAAGCCTTACAGTTGTGGAATTTGTTCTAAAAAATTTGCACGCAGTGATGAGAAAAAAAGACATGAAAAAATACACTTTAAAATCAAAAGATCAAAAAATTAAATTTAGAATATTGTTTATATTTTCTACGTTATACCTAAAAATAAATCTTTATTATTTCAGTAGTTTTCCAAGTTAATTTTATAAACCTGATCTTTCAAATTATCATTTTTGGTACGTTTTTTTACATTTTTTACGAGTCGGACTAAACCGAGACCTCACGTTATGATTCCACAGCGATTTTTCCCACAAACTAAATGTAAAATTAGTGTAAAACAATATATATGATTCACACAATAGTCCCACATCAAAAGTTTATAATTTGATGCCTCAAGCTTCACATTAGGATCAATGGTTATTCGATTTTAGAAACTTATGCCTCTATTAAAAGTTTTTAAGCTCCAAACGTGCTTAGAAAGAAATTTTTTAATTTATTTGTGGTTTATCATGTTGCCTAGAACCAATAATTTTGTAATATAAAAACGATAAAAAATCAAGTAATTTTGGATAAAATGACCTTTAAAGTCGTTTATAGTGAATTTCCAAAATGTTCAGACTACAAAACTAAATTACACTAGAAAAATTCTCAATTGAAGATAACAAAATGACTAAATAAAATCCGGAGTCTCAACAAAATAAAGAGAAACATTTAAGATATGAAAAAGTAAAAAAGAGACTGTACTCGAATACTTTTCTAAAAGAAAGGAAGGCTCGCTTTCAAAAAATCAGAATTAATCAGGATAACCCTTATTTCGGACAACAGAGATCAAAGCTTGACCAGCACAATTCAAATGGATGTTTGAATTTTAATTTTTCCTTTAATAATCAAAGAATCTGTTATTTAGTATTTAATTAGCAGCAGAGGATAAGATGGAATGGCAATTCCCACGCAAGATGGCTATTGATATGCGTTGGAAAAGCCGTGTCCGTTCCCGATGATCATTTCTTCTTCTGCTTGCCAAATCCCCCAGTTTAATAAGGAATTTTTTAGTTCTGGGACCGAGGACTCCCGATGTCTCCACTGCGATCGGGGCAAAGATATGGCGGTGAGATAATGCACTGTATTTCCTGATTTTTAGGTGCGGAGCCCGGTTCTGCGGCTGACGTAAAGATGTTTCCGGCAGAGAAGGTGTCCGTGTAAGTTGCGTCCCAGATGAGCGACTTGCCATTTTCGAAGGGGAAAGTCGTTAGGCCGTCAGGACTTTTACCATTCTCCCGAATCAGGCCGACCGGTTCCAACTGTAATGGGAATGTTTGAATTATAAATAAAAATAAAATAAAAAGATGCAATTTAAACTCGATGGATATAATTTCTGTGTATTAAAAGTCGGCATTTATTCCTAGACCTTTAAAATATTGAAAAATGAATTTGAATACTAGAATTTCTAGAATTAAAAATATTTTTGAACCAACCACAATAAATAACAATTGGAGAAATGTACTCCAAAAAATTATGTGAATATCCATGAATTATAGACAATTTAGCAATTACAAACCAATTCTAGTGATTTAAATGCTAAATATATGGACTATGGGTACATTGTAAAAGTTAAGACGGAAAATGTCTTATTAAATAAACGAGGTCTGGAAAACTAAAAATATTAACTTTGCTTGAAATCAATCATTTTGCAGCAAACAGAAAAAAACTTGTTTTTTAATGCTCTAGAACTCGAGAAAAATGTGCGAGCTTTCATATGCGGAGCACAACATAAAAAGGGACTATCTTCCTCAAACAATTGAGTGCAGAAAACCAAGAAAATGAATTGACAAAAAATTCACAAATTTAAAACTCGAAATCCTGGAAAATTCTGTCAAAAAATCATTTGAGAACAAATGGTTGCGGAGAGGGAGTCGCTGTGCGGAGTCGTGTGCATATGCGATGAGTAGTTATGTGATGGATCTCTCGAAAAGCAAAAATCTTTATTACAATGCCCGTTTTACACCAATCTCATCTGAAGAAGTAAGAATTGCAATCCAGGCTGTAAAAACAAAGTTCCTCTGTATAAAAATGAAGATTCTACACTAATTGGTGTATTTATTTTGTCTTAATAATTTGTCGTATTTTGTCCTGAAAGAGAACAATTGTCCGTATAGTTGGAAAAAGAGGAAAACTAACATCAAATATAAAGAATTATCAGTCTCTGTTAAAGGATAATGGAGAAATTTATATTTAATTGTTTGTTAAAAGTAATCGAGGAAAGTAACATTTTGCTATTTACTTTTTGGTAGCTAAAACTTTTTTACTGACAAGACTGCCTCTCCTGCCTAAGACCTTAACGTCAAGAACTCAAATTATTCTGATAAACATGACTGAATAGCTCACTATACTTTTGAATACATATAATCATAATTTTTTTATATAGACGGCCAATACAACATTCTTTGTCTTTTCGCAAAAAGAGACACTCATGGACTTTGACCAACATCCTCTCATTCTCCTTCCTACATTGCTTTCCCATAAAACAAATCACTAACCAAATAATATTCCCGCCAATTCTGGTCCTGCTTCTTCCCGCTACTGGATTGAGTGTTAATTCTGGCACAATAATATTTTCACAATGACTGTATTTGTTTCACAAACATCTACAAGTCGCCAAAACACATAACAAGATTAAAATATTCAGTCCTCGCCAACTAGCTGCTCGGGAGTGCACATTTCCAAAACGGAACAGAACAACTGCAAGGGTATCAATCCCATGTGTTACATCTCTATAACACTAAAAATACTAATACTGTTGATATTCCCTAACAAATGTTCCAACACGGTGACTGATTACACATCTGTCCACATTATTCATTGACATTAATAGTAAGTTGGTTTTTTTAATTTTTATAGATTTGCATTTGCACGGCCACTCTATTATAAGTCAGGTAAAGAAGTATGTCAAAACTAAACATCTTTGTTTCGCCTAAATGGACCATGCAAATTTCTTCCTTGGCTGAAGACTAAGCTATGGGTAATGGATTTGGACAGTCGTGAGTTCGATTCCGAAGGAGGCCAGTTTTCATCCTGGGGTCAATTCTCGTTATCGTTCCCCTGCCCGTGAGGCAACGAGTACTTCTGGCACGACACAGTTGAAAAATGGGGATCTCTTACCTTCTTTCCGGTCTTAGCGTGGCGTTATGGGGTCCACCATGTCAGTTGGAACTTCCAATCGGATGTGGCAACGCTCAGGAGGCACTTAATGCCTACCGAAAAAGGACTTCTAGATCTCAGACCCTGGGACATCGTCGTCTCAGTCCGTTCATTGTGGGCAGGATCGAACCTTTCAGAAGGATCTCCCTCGCATGAATCGGGGGATCACGGGGGATTATAATTAACTGGCTTACCCTGGTCCTTTGGTTAATAAAGTGTTTAAAATGTTTAAATGTTTTCAATCAGACAATGGGTCTGAATTCAAAAATCAAGAAATAACACAACTATGCGTATATTTTAACCAGTAATCCAAGAAAAACCCAATAATCCTCGAACTCAAAGAATTGTCGAAAGATTTAGTCAAACGTTAACTAGAAAGTTGTCAAAAATGATGGAAAACAGTGAAAAAAGTGAGAAAATGCTGTGTGCAGTTATAATATATGTCCATTCATTTTTTAACAAGAGGGCTTTCAAAAGATATCGAGGAATAAAGTTAATAAATTCAATAATCCATGGTTATACACATATCAAATTATGTCTCTTGTGTCCTCGATCGAAGCCAGCACAGCGGCGACGAAAGCAGATTCATTTTTGGACCAGTATCAGTCGAAACTTCTGGTACGCTTGAACCATCAAATCTTCGTTTCCTCGGCGTTTCCAATTCTTCCGTTTGAAAGAAACATGGCAAAGTGATCCAATTTGTTGAATGTAGCAACACACTTGACATTGTAGACTCTACCCCGACGTCCATTCAGAAAATTAGCAAGCCATAGTTTTAAATTTGGTTCCATATTCAACGAGTAAATTTTCTGCGTAAGAATTTTTTGGGAGACCGTTTCAAAAGCCTTGTGAATATCAATTGAGCATACAATCGTTTTTTCCTGTTTAGGTTTTCTTTCCAACCCTTTTGTAACAAATTGTTTCAGGGACAGTAAATGAGATGTAGTTGACAATCCTTTCTTGAAGCCATGTTGAAAGTCTGCTTCCGGAATAAAATGTCGAATACGGCCAAGAATCAACTTTTCAGAAATTCTCGAAGGGCACATAATAGAGATATTGGCCTGTATGATTCTGGTTCGTTCCTCTCTTAATTTCCTTCCCTCGAGTATCACTTTATTAAAATATTTGTCTGCCCTATCGAGGGAGTTGGGTCCAGGATAGAATGTGGAAAGTTTCGTATCGACGTATTTCTTATAAGCTGACCATTTTGCATTATTTTAATCGCAGTAGGAATCATGATTCTCTCGAGTCATTGGAGAACGGTTTATCCGTATAATAATTGGATTGTGATCACTCTGTTGGTCATATTTTACCGTCCAAAAAATAATTGGTGCTAATTTCGGGGAAGGTTAATTCTAAGGATGTGGTCGATTTTTTTCCATTATATGGCGTCCTTGTATTTTTCTTTGGACCAAAACAATCATTATGATGGAGAGTATTTATCCCATTGTTTGGAAAATATAAAATTATTATCGGATTTTTATAATTCGTCATCAATTTTCGTAACCTAATAAAATCACTTAAACTCTAAACTTTAAATCAATGAGACAAATTGATTAAAAGTAGCATCACCAAATTACTTATGCAGATCTTGACGCTACAACGAAAATTATTTTAGATTTTCGTTAAAAAATCCACTGTATTTCCAATAATATCAATCGGGACAACGGCGGAACATCAGGAGAGGCTGCGCGAACTGCTGAGGGAGGCTGGGATCACCTGAATTCTTCTTTCTTTTGGCTATGACGGTGGTTTTCTGGTTCAATAATAATAATATCAATAAAGTCAAATATAATATACAATCAGCAGCACAAAATATTAATTAAAATTTTAGTGAATTAATAAGAATTAAAACATTTGTTAATGTATTATTAGGATTAAATTAGTATTTTAGGCATTCTTGCAGCATTTCGAAGACTTTTTCCTGCAGCATACTCTTTTCTTTGAAGGAGTCCTCTTTTTGATTTGTTTGCAGGTCACAGGTTTTTTGCTCGTCTTGACCTTGGTCTAAACAACGAATTTTATTTTTTTAAACCTTGGTCTTTTTTTGTCTTGGCTTTACTACTTTTCCTGCTTTCTTAACCCTTTAATAAACATAAATTAAAATTTACATATATCAAAATCTAAATATAAACGATTTTCTAGTATATATTGTCAATCGTATTGTTACTTACGTTAATTAATCGTCATTCTTAATTGGAATTGTACGTCATTTACATTCCACACAAGGTAATTTTAAAAATATCGAATTTTTAAAATATCTATTCAATTTTAAAAATATTTTTCTTTATTTAATTAATTTCTTCAATTAGTATTTTAGTTTTAAAGAATTATTGTTCTTTATTGTAATCTCCACTTTTAATAAAATTCGTGTACGAGATGTAATCAAACTCTCCATTTTCTCCCAACTGTATGTCCTTCAACATTTCTTTTAACTTTTAATAAAAAAAAATTAATCAACCTCTTTTTCCGAAAAGTTGTCCCCCATATTGGTCAGGATATCCTTTAGACTAGAAAATATTAAATAACTACGACTAGTCTTGATGAATTGTCCCATCTCCTTTTTTGTCAAACATTTTAAAAGAACTAATCAGTTTTTGTTCACTGTCAGTCCCTGAAAGTTGCCAATTCATTTTTACCAGACATTTTTTCCCCAAACATGCTAAGAAACGCCGTCAGATTTATCGGTCCCTTCACTTCATTCAACATTTCCTTGAGTCGTATTTCGTCCGGAGTGAGCCCTTATACATAAAATCAGAATTCACAACCTAATGACTCATAAGTAGTTTTCAAGTCTTCAAGATCAATTTTCCCGTCGTTGTTTTGATCAATGATGGCAAATCCCTGTAAAGGTCAAAGAATGGACCACTTCTTTGAATTCTTGGATCTGTGCTTGAGTAAGTTTTCCAATTTTCCCCGGAGGTTTCAGGCTTGCCTTTTTTTCTGTTCTGGAAGGAGTATTTTTCTGGTTTATAGTCATTTTTTGACCTGCCTTATTACTCATTCGTGGCTTTTCGATGTTGATTATTTCTCTTATTAATGATGAATTTGATTGCTATAGATTTCCTGTATACTTTGAAACGTTAAGTGCTCTTATGACAGAAAACATATATTCAATTTATATCACGAGAATTGTATTATTTATAAAATTGAATTTCCTTCATCACAGTTTTTAATTGTCGGCATATCCTGGGGTCTATCAACACATATAGAAAATAGCCGAATTTCGATTATTATAATGTTTGGATCTGAACCGGATCTCCAGCATGTACATTGGACTTGTAGAGTCTCTCTACTTTGGCTGGAGAGAGGCGATTAAAACTTGACAGTAAATCTCGATTTGATTTTAAAAATGTCTAATTTTCTGATTAAATAGAGTTAAGATAGAAAATTTTTTTAACTGTTTTAAAAAAAGTAAATCCGATCACGACATGATTTCTAAATAAATAAAAAATGCAACAAACTTATGAATATGTATAATATTGCCACAATATTAGTGACAACATAAATAATGAAGAACAGTCGATCCAAAATCAAAGCGGAAAGCCTCCATTCAGAGAGAATTGAGTTAATTCGGTCTTTCGATTCCTTCCTTCCAAAGAGTTCTCTCACGCACTCAGCAATTTGACGAACGTCAGCCTCCACACTGTTCGGCAAAATCCGTTGTCGAACATTTGGTTTATAAATTCTAATATTTTTGGGAATAGTTGTTATATTGTCATTTTCCGTGAGATTACGAAATCCAATAATTCGTCCAAGTTTAAAAATAACCTTCAAATAATCACAAAAATGAACTTTTTTAAGTTTAATCGGCAGAGGATTCACTTTTTCTCCCCTCATATTAAAAGTAACAACAATGGCAGCCAAAAATGTGGACAAGGTTATGAGGACCATGTTGAACACAAAATAACTCCCTACAATAAAATCTTCCCACACAACAAAAACCCAACAGCGGCACGGTCGAGGCAGCTCGCGGAATTGATTCGGAAAGTAGCAAAAGAAGAACAAAAAACGCAACATAAATATTCATTCCTAATCAGTAAAAAATATATAAAAAACCGAGTAACATTTTGGAAGGGGACTCGGCGGGAATCCAAAATATCGAAAGTGTGAGCATCGACAGAAGAATGCAAGGAACGGCCAAGATATAGTGATAAAACCCTCCCTTTCTGCTGAGAACCAAATAAAATGTTATATCAACGAATTTCTCAGAACAGCAAGGATAATTCTTGATGCTTTTTACAGCGTTAGACTCGAGAAGATTCCACGTGTTGCTTTCCACATATTCTGTCAGTTCGAATGCTTCTTTATTATCATAGAAATCCATATCGACGTCCTCGCCTGTGTATGTCCAGGACCCAAACTTGAGTTCGCATTTTTGAGTGTCAAATGGAAAGTAGAAAATATCGATGGGACACGAAGATAGGAGAATTGACTGAGGGATCCACAGGATTCTTCCATCTGCGTATATTGTAGCCAAGGCGTCTCGTTTGTCTTCTAATCTCATATCCGCACTATGTATCAATATATGTGTTGTATACTAATTATAAAGTACAATATCTGGTTTCCAGATGAGGTGAGAATATACGCGAATGACGGAGATGTTGTCGTATTCCGACGGGTTCCATTGGAGGAAATGGTCGTGCCATGACTAAAAATAATAATTTTTGATATTTCGTAACAAATGTGAGCCACACGTTTGTTGTGAGGACTTGCTCTTTTTCGTTCAAATTGAGGATTTGGATTAAAGTAAGTCCAAAATAAATCTTTAATGTGTCTAATGAGCTTTCAACTGGTCGATTCGATTTACCCGATTCGTGATAGCGTTTTAGAATTTGCTTAATCAGCAATTTTTCAGTTGACAATACATTTACTACAAAATATAGTTTAATTAGGAACCATGTTGTAGTTGTGTTAGAAATAATATGAAAAACATTCCAAAATTTAATTTTAAAATTGTTAAAAATCTTTTTTCAAAATGAACAATCACACAAATAAACTTTCATGAAGCTCACCTTTATATACTTAACTAATTTAATTAGCAATTCGATAAAATCGATCGAAATGTTCTAATAGTGCCCCATTAATGGATTGGTTTTTTATCTAAAAACTTAAATTTATAACATAATTAGACTTTTTAAAATCACAACTTAAAACGAACAAATGGGGTCAAGAGAATATAATTGCAGAAGTCTCACATTTGGATCTGTTTTGACCCCAAAAGTGTCGAGGAACAAATTAAATATTCTACGAATTAACAATATTGTTTTCACTAAATAACTAATTTAAAATAAACTTGATTAATCAATTATTCACCTTTCAATATATAGAAAGGACAACTACATCAACTATTTTATTTCTATCTCAACTAAATTTAAACTTAAATTTGACCTTATTTACTTCTTTCTAGCCTAATATTTCTGAACCCAGCCAAAATCTAAGCACTTTTTGATATCTCAGCTCTCTAACCACGCCAATATATTTCATTTCGTCAATTCCTGTGACTTAATCAGTAAACATGTTACGACAGAAAAAAATGACGATTTATTTCATTAAAACATTTTCTGAAATTAGGACAACCACCCAGGACTTTGTCTTTTATCAAAAATATATCAAAATTAAAAAAATAAAATTAAAGAGAATTCAAATTATCCTCAAATCTAAATCCCAATAAGAAAAAAAATAAAACCGCTGAATCAAACTGAAATTTCTCGTCTGCTTTTCATTCGAAATACGACACAAATATGTAATATACTACAATCAACGACAAACATACATCACAGTCCACAAATACTCTCCCATCCTCACCCACAGGCACCTCCAAATTGGATGTACATCGAATTGCCTGAAAGGACATAAAAAACCATCTTTCAACCAACAAAATTTTTTTAAATTTTTTGTCGATTGAAATTCCTGAATTTTTGAACCCGGAAAACAAGGCGATGGCCAACTTGGAAATTTATGGTAAAAATACCAGTTTTTGTGCCTTTTCGACAGACCGACAGGCCACGTGCAAAATGGCAGGCTCAAATCTGACGGAAACACGTCCGACGGTCTCTTCCGTGTTTTTCAAGGCTTCGGTCTTTTTTGACTACACAAAATTAGACCAGGGCACGTGGGTCGCAAAAATCGTGTGTAACGTACAGCCATTTGCAGGATTGTTTATCGTTGGTTATGTTCTTTAAAAATATATTATTCTTATACGGTGATAGATAGGGAGACTCTGCCTGAGCATGAACTAGTGGTATAGTAGTCGTTGTGGTTGTTGATAAAAGTGATTATTTTAAGTAAACGATCATCAAATGATTTCTTTATGCTTAAATCTGGAGAATTTAAACACCGTTTTTTGTTAATTTCAAAATTTTGCATTTAGTGAGATGACCACGTGATTACAAAAATTTGAATTTTATTTAAAACTTTTATAATAAATTTGATAAACAAAAAAATGATTAAATGTCATAAATTGCAATTATGATTTTCATTAGATGTATCAACTTTCTGAAAAATTTTTTTCCTTGACTTAAATCGCGAGCATATTTTGGCAAAAATTCTGTCATAAAATTCTAACGAGCGAAGCCATTCTGGCAAAAATTTCCAATCCCTCAAAACCCTCGGCAAAACCCCGGGCTTTCTTTTTTGAAAAATGGACACAACCACGACAAAGACCAGCAAAATAAACATCGGCGACAAAACCCCGACAAACACCTTCCACCCACCCAACGACAATACAAAAATAAATCCAGGAAACATGAAAAAAACCAAGACAATGTAGACCAAGGGGAACCAACGGTACTTTTCCGTGATCGTCCCAAATCTGTGAGCAGCCATGAGCGGGACCTGAAAATCAAAAAGTGGACTACCCTCCGAAGCAGGGGGACAGGGTACCACACCAATATGCCATTCAAGTTGAAGTACAAATGACAAAAAGCAACCTGAAGAGCAGGAAATCGTGTTTTGGGGTCAATCGCCAACGCAGCGAGAATTGCAGTAAATGTGGTTCCCAGATTCGAACCCAGACACATTGGATAAAATCGCTCAATCGAAATAATATTCACTCCAACCAACGGAGTTAAAATAGACGTGAATGCTGAACTACTTTGCAACAGCATGGTGAAGACAACTCCAACTACGATGGCAAAATAGCCCGTCAAGTGTTTGAACACCCCCGGAAAGTCAGAATTGATTATCTAAAAAATCTATCAAAAATACTTTTTTGACTCCAAAAACGAGTTTAGAATTGAGCAGAGAATACAAAAGTTTAACAAGAAATACAAGACCCACTGCAATGCACACAAGTGACAGAACTAGGAGAATGGCCCCGATTTGAGAGTCAGTCAGAGTTGAGTAAGCAAAGAGAAAGCCACCTGCTCACTAATAGGGATCTACAACGGAACACAACAGCTATATTTCTCTGTCTTGTTGTCAATCATTCTTTGACATTTTTTCTTTAAAATGCTCGTTTCGTTGGATTTACTGATTTTTTTCTTGTCGATTTGAACAATCAGATTTTCGAGACTTTTTGTGATTTTTGAAAAAAAGTCAACTTTGGAGACCTTCGTGCAGTTTTTGCAAACCAAAGGCACACACGATTTCCACGAAATGTACTCCAAATACCCAATACCAACAGTCGCAACTAAAAAAACTCACAAAACAAACAAAACTTAACAATTCCTCCAAAGTAAGAAATATTCCGACAGTCAGCAAATTAAAAATGTCGTGAATCACTGCCCCCGCGAACGCACGTGCAAAATCACCGCGGTTTTTGATGTTTCCGAAGGCGACGATGGTGTTGGTGAGGGACGTGCCAATGTTGGCCCCCATGATCACGGGAATGGCCACACTCACGGAAATTACTTAAACACATGAAAAATGACTACTTTTATTTCCCACCATCGTGACGATTATCGAGGACGAAGCAGACGAGCTTTGGACGACGATTGTGATAAGAATTCCAATCACAAGTCCCACGATTGGGTTTTTGAGCAAAGTTATTTTTTCTAGCGAACTTGAAGAGTTTCCTCCTCAAAAAATGTCAGACTCGAATTACCTCCGAGTAGTTTTAAGGATGTCCCCATTAGTTTGAGAGAAAATATGAACAAGTACAAGACTGAAAATATAACTACAGTCTTTAGAAATATCCGAATATATGCAAGGATCTTATTTTGGCTACCTTAGACATCAAAAACCATTTGAAGGACCTGATTTTTTTGAATTAGTGGCCAAGGGTGAATCCTCTGTGCCTAGAAAGATTTAATTTGGGAAAATACGTATCTGACAAGTCATGGACATAAATTATATAAATTAGACCGATTTATTAATTTAAAATAAGACACGCTGAATTAAATTCCTAAGTATTTATTTGAGAATAATTTTATTTTTAATAGCATTTAATAAAGCAAATTTAATTTCTAGTTCCTAAAAACTAAATTCATAAAAAATTCATTTGACCTATTTAGATAAAAAGATTCCCAAACTCAGACTGTCCACTGTTTAAAAATGTAAAAAATTAATTTAATGTTTCCATTGTATAGTGGACAAATCGACCCCATCCTGAACCATCTCCCAAAGAGGACTACACAATAAGACCCCCCGTACCTCATTTCCCTCAGTTTATTGACCTTCTCGACCACCAAATCGACAGTATACTCCACCTGTGCTAATGTAGTAAACCTGCCTATTCCAAACCTACCAAACACTCCCCACCAACTACCGAATCGACGAATGAGCCAACTCCTCAGACGTAGCCAAGGCTCTCAGGACATAGGACGGCTCGAGAGTACTCGACGTGCAGGCACTGCCACTACACAACCACCACTCCTAACCTCCCAGAGGAGACCGAAACATTCTTTATGGCCATCAACAGACTCTCCCCTTCCACACAACTGAAAGATATGTTCACACACCCTGCAATACACCCACACAACACACCCGGATATGAACGATCGGGGTCTCCATTTCTCTCCAGTTTGTCCAATCGAGAAAACAGTCCATCAACCAACACATTTCTGAGCATACTGACGTGTTTGTAGTCATACTAGAATAGACAACACACACCACCTCCATCTCCTCCCCCGCGACCTTGGCAGCCTCCCCCAGTCCGACCACCAGACTGACCGGCAATGTCCCACTACGGAAACCCCGTTCCTGTCCTCCTCCACTCATTTGGGGGGTCAGTCGCACCCTTTGAGCCCTATTCACAAAAAGTGCCCCAATCCCTTCCATATATCAACACAATACCCTTAGGACCGTATATTTTGTGCCCACTGATAGACAGAAGGTCAATCTTGTCCTTTCTGACATCAACAGGCACCTTCCCGACCGTCTGGGCTGCATCGCAGTGAAAGAACACTTTATTCCGTCGACACAACTCCCCTGCCAATGACAACCAACCCAAACCAATGTCCCCGATAGGCTGAACTACTCCTATTTCATTATGTACCCCCATTATCGACACCAAACACGTGTCGGGGGTGATCTCCGACTCCAATAACTACAATTCTCTACTTTCCGTGGAATACCTTCAGGTCGACGATCCCCTTCGTGTTGACGGGGAGGTAGGTGACCCTGAAACCCTCACTTTCCAGAATCCTGCAGCAATCGAGGACACATTTGTGTTCCTGGGTTGTTTAGTTTTGTTTTTTACGATTTGTGATGTGATTATGTGTTTCCGTTTTTTTCCGTAGAAATGGGCGATTCCTTTGAGGGACAAATTGTTGGATTCCGTGGCCCCCGATGTGAATATTATTTCTGGGGATTTGCATTTATTAGACTCGCCACTTGCTCTCTGGCTCGGTCCACGGCGTGTTCGGACTCCCAGCCGTAGAAATGTGTCCGTGAGTGAGCGTTGCCAACACAGTGAGTCATGTATGGCAACATGGCGTCCAAAACACGTGGGTCCATTGGGGTCGTGGCTTGGTAGTCCATATAGATTGGTCGGAGTATGGGAGGGGCGGTTGTGGATAGGGATTTGATGATTGTTGATATTATTCGACGGGAATTCAGCATGTGAGAGCTTTGTAATCACCGAACAACAAGTATTGGTTTTATTTACTTAATTAGCTAAACCACGGTAAAAACCGAATGAATATTTTATTTAATAACATTTTTAAATTAATAATTTTTTAATAGATAATAATATTCAAGAAAAATCGCAAGAGTGTGGAATCGGTGAGGAGGCAAATGCACTCTTGAAAAAGACTTTGTCCTCTGAGGGCCAACGTTCACTGTACGAATGGGCAGACAGATTATTTGAATAAAAAACAATTTTTTGTTAAAATATCAAGTTTAGTTATTTGATAGTTTAGATATAGTGTTACTAATTTGGTCATTCCAATCTCTGTCTCCTGTTCCCGCTCTGGGACATATTGGCTCTGGGAGTGTCGGCATCGCTAGTATCGACACACAATGTATCGGCGTTGTCTTTTCCGACGTTATTGGTTTGTATTCTGTGTTCATATTTTGGCAAGTTGCTCTGAGAACGACAGACTGTATGTATGATTTAATTTTATCCACTAACTTCAGTTTTTGGCAATATTTCGGGTAGAATTTAGTTGTAATTGCATCCTACGTCAAAACAATTGGTACAATTTGTACTTTGGCACTATGTAACAGTCCGATCTCACTTGCAAGTAAGTCGTATTTGTGGAGTTTTTCCACTTCCACCTTCTGCAAGTTGTCTTGCGACGTAATTCTACTTCAATGATTGTTATCATGTTTTCTTTTTGTCATAGACAAAAATGTTCACATCTATCCAGACAGTAAACAGATTGTTTCCGTAGGCCAGGTTTATACTCTTGCTAATCAAAGCCTGTTCTTTGGCTCATTGATATTTTCTTTTACATCCAAGTTGATTATCCGAAACAAGGGAATAATATTCCAAATAATCCGTTAATTTCGTATTTACGCATTTAGTGAAAACTTTATACAGGTTTGGCATGCATTTTATGGATCTGAGGTCTTTTGGCAAATTCGAGTTAGGCTTCTTTGGGGTGGGGTAAGTAATCCCAGTGTAAAACCAATTGTTCGGTATGTACTCTCCTTTACAAATTTTTAAGATTTCAGTATAGATATACCAAAAAATCCTCCTACCTTGTTGGCAAGTCATTAGATGAATATAATTGACTAATGACCAGGCCAATGACTTTTTGTAAAAATACAATCGTATAAAAAAGTCAATTTGCTCATGTTATTTATTGAAAAAGGAATTCGGATTTAAATACAGTCAATCGGTTGAAAAAAATGTTGGCGACTATGATAGTCGAACACATAGAAGAAGAGATACATCAGTAACCTCATAATTAAAGCAGGTCATTCGTTTCAAGACAATATGGAAAGTGCAATAAGAGTCGCAAGTGATCATAATTTTTACTGAAAATGTCATTGAGTTTATCTAAAATTCTTTAAAACTTTACCCATTTAAGAAAAAATTTTCAATTTCGTGAGAAAAATGATTCTAATGATTGTTCATTGGAACAAAAAGCGATGTTTCAATTAATTTGCTAAGACTTAATGGCTTCCCGTCAAAATCATCTGTAACCTTATTCACCTCAGACCGAAGATAATTTAACGCCAGTATATATACACAACGAAAAACTACCTGTCGTCAAACACACCAGAATCTTTGGGGTTATTTTCGATAAGTGCCTGCCTTTCCTCGGAACATTGACTTAACATGCAGGCAAGTCAAACGCAAACTAAAAGCCCTAAAAGCCATATCAGGTTATTTTTTCGGTCAAGGAAAATTAAGCCTACTAATCTTATATAAACAATTTGTTCGAAAATCTCTGAATTATGCCAGTTTTGGAAATTATCCCTCACTCCGCAAGAAATCACAAATAGAAACATTTGTAAGAATAGAAACATTGATCAATCGCCTTTGGGAATGGAGCCGTTGGAGCAAGCGAGTAGTCAACAGAAAGAATGGGCAAATTGGTAGCTCGACTTAACGCAGTCAAATACGTCTATAAATACGAAATAGGAGACCACCAAGTGACTGGCAGATGTATGGGCGATGAACCCTCCCCCATGGAAGTGAATTATTAAATCGTCAGAAATATTCTCCGACACACTTTCTTTATCAAAAAACTAATAAAATCACAACAAATAGAGAACATTGTAAGATATAAGTCGGACAGACACGGGATCCCCCTCAGGAGGGTGTATCAAAAATAGGTCATTGATTTTCGGGGAATGAAAACCATCGAACAGTTTATTAAATGAAAGGCGATTCAAATTGTTAAGAAAAAACTTGAATAAGAACTAGAAATACAGTAAACAGTGGTTTTTCAGTTAAATTCCAAACATCAGTAACTGCCTGCAAGTTCACAAAATTAATAGTCAGATAATGCACGAAATTAATTTCTTTCGACTTTTATAAAGAGATTTTTAGTTTGAAGAACTTTAGGCAAGTTTTTCAAAGTCTTTATTTTACGTCCTATTTCCTTAAAAACCAAGTTTTAAATTTAGTGTCAATCTAGTAAAACGTTGACAAACATTTTCTGGCAGCAAAAATAAAATGGCTGTTGGCTCTGAATTGAAAATGCCGGGAATTCACAAAATTCTCAACACAACAATCATTAGACAACATTCGACGATTAATGTTTATCAAAAAAATATCAGAACTGAAATACACCGAAACTTCAGTCACCACAAAAATATTTAAAACTTATATTCCTCGTTCGGTTTTCTATATCTCAAAAAGTCTTTTAGGAGAAAGTGTCAGGAGACACTGCTTTGAGATTTTAAATACTTGTCCCCCTGACAATCCAACCCTCAAGCCAATATTCCAGAAGATTACAAATCCATCGAATAGTGATATATTATGTCGCGAGCGCAGCGAGCGACCACTCAATTTCTAGATTCGATCAATCAAAAAATCTATAAATTGACAAATCCCCAGGCTTGTATTTGGGATTAAATATATTCGATAACAAAAATTAAAATCGATGCCAAAGCAGAATGAGCTTTAAAACCGATTTCATAAATAAAAATAATATTTTAAAATTTATAATTGATATTTTAGAATAATGAGAAAAAATCTAAATGCTTCATAATTTATAAAAATGTCAAAACAAGAATCTTCTGAAGGAGCAAGCCTGTCTGCACAGTTCATTTTTGATTAGAAGACCTAATTTTAGAGATTAAAACGAAAAAATAGCAATGAGATCTGTCAAATTATTACCCCCCTCACAACCTAAACCAAATTAGCGTTCAGTATTCATTGATTTTACTTTTTCTATTAAGGTCTACTTATTATTATTATTTTTTTTTTTTTTTTTTCTTATAATAAGCCAATGTTATAAAAGAAAATATAAGTTAATTAAGGTTGCTTAAGAGCAGAAAGGATAGCGTGGCTATTACCTCTGACAACGGTTGTTGAAAGGCGTTGAAACAGCCATTCGGTCTCCCTTCTATCTTTCGTCTGAACCGAGATCAGGGATCCAAGTTTCCTAATAAAAGAGATTGATTCCGGACCGAAGACTCCAGATGACTCCACAATAATCGGTTGCACTATGAACCTGTCCTTGAGCTCTGAATATTTTAATTTTTTAATTTTTTCGTAGTTCTGTGAAGCATATCCTGGAGAGGAGGCTGAGGCGATCAGGTTTGTCTCTGAGTAGGTGTCGGTGCAAGCGCAGTCCCAAACAAGGCACTTCCCGTTGGTGTACGGGAAAATTGTTATCCCATCAGGTCTTTTTCCGTCTGTGCGGATGAGACCAGGAGGCTCCAGCTGTGCCGGGAAACCAGCTGCATGCAAAGCGTTCTTGACAATTAGGTTCATTGCGTGATGTCTTGGAAACCGGCCTGCACTGCGTCTGCATGAGAGAGCGTGCCGTCCGAATTCGTCAACGGAAGCCCCGCAACTACAGCGGTGCTGGCGACAGATCTTCATGCAAAGGCGTAAGGAGATTGCAATTCGCAATGTCTCGTCGTCCAGTTTGTTTCCGACTGAAGGGATAGGACATGCATTGAGCCACGCTCCGGATTGTTTTTGTGAAGCGCTTCTAAGGCATGCAAGACGAGATTGATCAGAGACCTCTTCCAAGTGGTGGTAAATTGACATAGAATACAGGTCGTCCCAACATCTCTGTGAGAATGAGTTAGCAGGTGTCTTGAGGCCTTTGTTCGACCAAATTTCGATTGCCATCTGATACCAGGAGGATGCGTTGCGTTCAGTGGAAAGGGGGAGAACAGCAACCACCAGTGAGTCACACGACAATCGAGAAGAGAGGAAAGCGGTAATGCAATATCTGCTGGGGACCGGAGACCAATGCCTCCGAATCGTATTGGAAGCGTGGCTTGGGTCCACGAGGCTTCGTCAAAACGAATGTTGCAGAGATTTTCGGCACTGTGTTTCAGCCCTGTTTCCAGTTCTTTGAGAAGTTCAGGGTTTATAAAGTAGGGGGCAGAGCGGAGAACGTGTTGTAGCTTGGGGAGTGATATGAAGTTTTTCAACAAGAAAAACCCTTCGTGAGCGTCCAGGATGGATAGCCTGCTTGACATAAGCTCAAAAGTGGATAATTTTCCGGACAGTATTTTCTCGATTCCTTCCGAGAAAATGGGAGATCCTAAGACTTCAAGCGACCCTTTCCTGGTTATAATACCACCCGGTAAGATTGAGTGATATTTTTCCACTATAGTCGCGAAATCTTCCTCGTTGGCGTTGAGGTTTATGATCTCACATTTTGAAGGGTTCAACTGTAATCCAATTTTGTTCAGACTTACAGCGATTGATTCTATATCCAAGATGACTTGGTGAGCAGGACCACCAATAGTAATGTCATCCAGATACCAAACGTTGAGCGGTGATTTTACGGCGTGTGCTGTTGGGTTAACGCCCATGGAGAAGAGTAATGGACCAAGGGGGTCACCTTGTTGGACCCCAGAGGAGGACAAGATCGTGTGTCCGTCTATCATTAGTTCAGGTGTGCAACCGTAGCACATGCTGGCCATCGGGAGTAATGGAATGTTATGTTTGCTGCATTCTTTAAGGAAGTATGAGCGGTCGATGCAATTAAAAGCATTTTTCATGTCCAATTTAGCAAGAATACAGTCGTTATAAGCAGAGTGTGAAAACTCTGTAAAATCCCTCACGGCGTGGACAGTGGCTTCGCAGCCACCTTTAACACCGACACCCATCTGTATGTTATGGAAAATTTTCGGAAACAGATGTGAAGACCTGGCGCAAGCGATCTTAGCCGCCAGTCTCCTGAAAACATTACCGACGGATATGGGACGGATTCCACCGTCCTTTTTATTCAGCGCGGTCAGGTTACCCGAGAGAAAAAGGGAGCGTGGGAAATCAGACAGAGACCCTTCGAGGAATGCGTTCATTAGACCACAAATATCCGTCAAAAGACGTTCTCCGGCTGCGGAAGCTGAAGAGGAGACCAGATCCATGATATGACTTGGACGGAGGCCATCGATTCCACCGCTGCTACTAGGGCGAAAAGACTTCAGGGCTCTCAACACTTCGTCTTTATCGACATGCACAAAATCATGATCTGGGCTTGGTGTTGGTACTGTTGTAGGAGAAGATGGAGTGGGATGTTTTGCTAGGAGGGACTGTAATGTTTGTTCGTCAACCCTCGCAACTTTATCGTCTGAGGAAATTATTCTCAAGGCGGCCGAGAAGTCGCCCGACATTAACTTGGAACGTACTCTCTTGCGTAGGTTTTCGTTGTGGTTTAGTCTTGGTTTTGACAGTGAGTGGCTTTCCTGAGATATTAATGTGTCGATGGAAAAGGGGAAGTAAGAAGAAATAGATCTTTTAAGTTTGGAAGTGAAATTCCCGGGCAATTTATCTCCACGGGTCAGGCCAAGTCCGAAAAAGGGGAAGCAGAACGCTTTTGCCCAATCCTCGTCCCTGTTTGAGGACATAGCTCTGGATATCAGATGAGACAAGGCCTCCGCAGCTGCTGGACGAGCTGGTTTCGGTAAACGGATAGGGATGCTTCTCGAATGACGATATCTTGATAGGTAGGATAGTATTGCGTTCGATGAAGTTAGTATATTGGGAGATTGATCATGGGAACTATCAAACAATGTGGGTGTGTCGTGGAATGAGGCAGCTGCCAGGCAAGAGTTACAGTGCCATATTGGGATGCTGGAAACGGATTTCTTCGAAATCTTGAGACATCCAATATGGAAGTAAGCATGGCATTTGGCGCAGTAAATGCCGTTTTTGCGGCAGTTAATTTTACTGCATTTACCACATGGTAATGGATCGTGGAAAAGGGATGACATGTAAAAATAGGAAAGAAGTATTAAGAAAGATAACAGAAATACCGACGAAAGAAATAGTAACAACTAAGACAACTCGATAATGTATTAAATTATACAAAAGATATGAAAAATAACAGATAAATTGAAAAAAATTACACCACAACAACAACAACGTGTTATTATTATTATTTGCAACATACGTAGAATCATAATTAGTTATAATTTTACTCGTGCAGCATTAAAAACAATCCTTTGAACCAGCCTCCTCTAACCTCCTCTGTCGTGAGCGAGTTTCCTCAGCTCGTCCAGATCCTCACCACTCCTTAGCCTTTTCTTCACACATTCAGGTCTCCGTCAAGTGTTTCCGGCAGCGTAACACGTGGACGTCCACGGAAGCTCGATCCCTCTTTCAGGAAGTAGCCCTCCATTGCTATGTTAGCTGGGGCAAGCATGTCCATTCGTAGAATATGGCCAAATAACCTCCACCGCATATTAACGATTTCCACACTCAGAGGGCCAGTTCTGCATCTATTGTATAGCGATTCCTGGTTGATTCTTATAGGCCAGTTTCAATCCCAGTAGGGATCTAAGTTGCCTGCGGTGAAAAGAATCGAGTCCACGTTGTTCAGTACTAGAGTCCACGTTATACTAAGGTCTACTTATAAATTATTTTATGGGATTCAATGGAAAACTTAAGTTATTTCAATTTTAATTTTAAATCATGTTAAAATTTTAAATAATTTAATAAATATATTTGTTGATGATAGGCTTGTTAGGTGTCAAAGTTGCGTCTAGCGCTCGGTCGCGCGCTGCGCTCGCGACATATTACTTATCAAAACTTCACTTTAACCACAAACCAACCAGGTAATGACAGTAGACAAAATTAATAGTCCTCTATAGCCTAAACTCACAACAAATATAAGGCAATAATTTACGAACATAGAAAAAAAGAGTACGTCCTAATTAGCCATGATTGTCCTGGTACATTTCCCACATGTGCTCCTATTTTTGTGTTTGGCCATCATGGATGCAGGCCCACATTCAGGATTGGGGCACCGATCTCTCAACAACGTGACTTCTCCGTCGTTGTTGACTTTGTAGTATTTCAGAGCAGCCATCACGACTTTCTTTCTTTTGTGTTTCCTCTTCTTTGGCGTGGTGTGCTTTTTGGATTTCTTCTTCTTCTTTCCTCCCAGGAGGGGCACAATTGATGAGGGTTGACAGATCCTTTATTCCATACGAATCCAACGAACAATCTGCACTCAACGTTGAACCCTTGTGGCTAATATACACCTCATTGAGTGAAATTCCTTTAAATGTTCGAGAATTAAGCGGAACCTGTCTTTATGGAAATTTGTTCAAGTAATGTTCGAGTCTGGTCGGTCTCTGAGACCTAGATTAGATGGATTAACTGAGCATTACATTACAGCACAGTGTTCCTTGAGAGGGAGTCTTCACGAATATCTGCATAGCTCACTAAAACACAACAGTACACGTGGTATTTATTAATTAATAAAATTTTTTTTTTTTTAAATGTTGAATTTCATTAATAAACGAAAAGAGTTAAAATGCGCAGCGAATCGACTGGCAATTCCCGCGCATGATGGCCAATGAGATCCTTTGAAAGAGTCTGATCGACTCGTTGGATCTTTCGTGGCAACCACGAGCTTAGATCCAAGGCGGCGGAGAAACGATAGCGTCTGCGGACCGATGACTCCAGAGGTTCCACCGCGACTGCAGCGAATAGGTGATTCATTGGCCAGGACCCGATACTTCTTCTGTTTTGTTAGTTCCGCCTGCTTCGCAACTGAGCCCGTTCCGCATCGGAGGCAATTAGATTCTTGGGCGGAGAAAGTGTCGGAACAGGTGGCGTCCCAGATAAGGCATTTCCCCTTTTCAAACGGGAAGATTGTCATGCCTCCGGGCGCTTACCGTCGCCTCTGTCGAGCCCGTATTAATAAAATTATTAATTTATTAATTTATTTAAATATTATAAGTTATAAATAATTAGTTATTTTGTATTTATAAATTAGTAACAAAATGTAGTTCTTTTTAAAAGCATCTGAATGTATTTGACTATTTTTATTAATATTTAAAATTTAATAGTAAAAAATGTTTTTTTTAATAATAAATATTCGGAGTGGACGTCGAAAGTCCACGCCAATACGTTTCATGCCTAAAGGAAACCATGGACCAGAGAAGGTTGGCTTGTTTACAAGCGGGCAGCCAGCCCCTAAGCGGCGCGTGCTAAACTGTTACCCTTGTATACAACTGGCTGCTTCTTAATGATGAGCCGTAAGAATTGGAGTTGTCTGCGCCTCGGTCTATCGCGTTTAATGAAAAACAACCATTCCGGTGCGGCGTGTGGACTGACGAGTTTGGATATCACTCCCTCTCCTGTCGAAACGGAATTGGACGTTCCTCACGGCATTCCGAACTGAACCAGATCATCTGTCGATCTCTTCGAACTGCTGGATTCCACACACAATTGGAACCTGCAGGGATTTTCGTAGAGGACGGCAGAAGACCCGATGGGATGACACATTTCCATTCCAGAGGGGAAAGTGTCTGGTTTGGGACGTCACGTGTGTGAACTCCTTTTCTAACCAGAACATCAAATTATGCATCGAGATCCTGGAGTCCCCGTCAGAACGGGCAGAAAAGAGAAAAGCTGAGAAATACGCTGGAATTGGGAATGGGAGAGTGTTTGTCCCTGGCTGTTGAGACCTCAGGAATACAGGGGCCTTCTACTCGGACCCTACTCCAGCGCATTGCCTCATTAATCGAAGGGTTACCGGCGACCCGTGTAGCCCGGTATTTAATCGAAAGAATATCTATAGCCTAGTCAAGGCAATACTCTGGCTATCTGCCAATGACTATTTCTCTTTTAATTTGAAATAAATTAATAAAAAAAAAAATAAATAATAAATATTTAATGGATGTTGTTAGACCTTGTGTGATATTTTCTAGTCATATTCCCCCTTATAAATACACCTCATTTATTAAACTAGAAAACAACAATTTCTCAATCGGATTAACAAATATAAAAAACCTATGGCTTTCTAACCCCATTCCAATAAATAAACAAATCAGGAAAACCCTCTGTCCCCTATGCCTCCTATCCAACACACAAACATCCTTCAAAGTCACCCTCTCAGGACACCCACAACAATTCGAATTGTGGATTGTCAAGGATATAGAGATCAAAGAGTCCCTCCTCTCTGTCCTCCTCTTCGAAATGGCCTCCAAAAATATCTGCCCAGGAGTGCAGGGATCGGAGAAGTATAGGACCCCAAACAAGGCAGAGACCTTAAAGGAGAGTCCTCTAAAAGGGGAATGAGTGTGCTCAATCCTGGTAGTAAAATGAGGGCTCGTGTTGAAATAAATTTACATTTGAAGATGATTTATAATTATTTTTATTAAATATTTAATTAATAAATATTTTTGTTTAATTATTATTAATGGTTGATGTGGGATATTTAATTTAGATTAAATTTTTTCTAATTCAAAATCGTGCGGGAAAAACACGTCTTGGGAGGTGGTTCAATTTTTACGACGAAGAAGAGAAGCAAAACTGATCGAAGAGGCCCACATTGTGTCTCAGTCCGGCCAAGCAACCACATAAACTTCATCCCCGTACCCCCCTCCTGTCATTCCTCAGTTCAGAGGGGACAAATTGATATACAGACGATATGCAGGACTATATATCATCCTCTGTGTGGACTTGGAGGAGAACAATCTGCTTTATATTGAGGCAATTCATAACTTTGTGGAGGTTTTGAACACATATTTCAAGAATGTGTGCGAATTGGACATTGTTTTCAACTTTTTTAAGGTTTTTTTGGGGGGGTTAGGTTGGCAGGTTTATTTTATTTTGGATGAGATGTTCCTTGGGGGGGTTATTAGAGAAACCAGTCAGGCACAAGTGCTTAAGAAGATGATTGCATTTAATGCAGTTGATTAATTTAATTTTAATTAATTATAATTAAGGATTATTATTTAATTACTAATAAATATTAATTAATAATATACACGTAAACGTGTTGATGTGGTTGTTTGTTTTGGCGCTTGTTTTTGACTCAAATTCAATTAAAATGCAATTCCAGGATGGGCGGGAAAAATGTTTCATAGAAGACCTACCAGAAAAAATGTTGGCAGCCGGAATATATTCCGTGGAATCACCGGAACCCGTCTCGTTCGAAGTAACCGTGTCAGATCCCCGAGAGGAAGTCGTCCTCGACAGAGAATACGGCAACAAGGGGAAATTCACATTTAAAACACATTTGGCGGGAGAATACGTGATATGTTTGAGACTGAATGTCTCCAAGGTTTTTTAGTGTGGTTAACCTCCAGGAAGTGGACCTAAAATTCCACCACGGTGAAAACGCCATGAACTACGGAGAATTAAAAGAATTTGAGAAATACACAAAATTGGAGTTGAGGGCTCGGCGAGTGGTGGACAGTCTCCTGGAGATCATTCAAGAGCAGGACGAATTGAAGGTAAGGGGGGGGTCTTATGGTAGTATCGGGAAGGGCGGTACGTGATGGCCACTAAGAGGATTCATTCCCTTATTCTTATGCTCATGTTCTTCTTTGCTGTGGTTGTGGTCATTTCCTTCTTCTTTATGACCTGGCATCTTAAGGGTTTCTTCTTGGCCAAAAAACTTATTTGATTATTTATTAATGAGGATTTTTGTTTTTATTTATTAGTAAATTATAATAAATTATTTGAAATAAAAGTTGCATGAATGATGATGTGGGTGTATTGGAGTCCACGTTAAGGGCAGAGATCCCCGACTTGGATGACACTACTCTCGAATATATATCGAGTACTCTTATAACTGACATCCCCAAGGTCTCCTCATTGATTCTCGTCAGGAGATAACCGACTCTCAGTCACTATCCGAGACAATTCTTCCTTTTATTCAAGATTACTTAAAACAAGACAAAATACAAAATTTATCACAAATACTCTTCCAATCTCTATCAAAGTTTTCCCGCCATAATTCCCGCCAGTTTTGGGCAAATAAAGGAGACAGAAATACAACTACTGGCCACACCAGAATGCATTAAGGACGCCATGGAGGAGGATAGAATTGAGCGGGAAACCAAATTCCAGGACAGAATGCTCGTTTATACCCAACCTGTCACCCTAGGCATTCGACAACCGAAAGTTGAATTCTATCAATAAAAAAAACGAAAAAAAAGTAAACGAGAGAGACTTTGAGGAACTGTCCAAACAACTTCGGGCAGATCGGACTGCGGAAGAGACACCGACGGTGGTCCAACAAGACCATTTGGAAAATGGCGGGAAAGATATATTGATTACTAACTTTGATCTCTACTATGGAAGCAAGTTTGTGATGTTTATGTTAGTTTAGTACACTTTTGCTGGGCAGTTCGCTTATTCTTTGTCAGGGAAGGAGATATGGACTGGTTGGGAGGAATGGTGTGGGGAAGACTACTCTAATGAAGGCCATTGCAATGTATTAATTAAACGTGGTCACACAAGAACATATTTTAAATACAATTTATTTATATTTAAATTAATATAAATAATTAAATATATTTATAGACGAGATTTACAATTTTCTGGTGATGTGTCAATGCTGCATGTCGAGCAGGAAGTCTCAGGGGACAACAGCAGAGTGATCGACTGTGTGCTCTCTGCTGACACGGAGAGGTCAAATCTGTTAGAACAGCAAGTCAAACTGGAAAACACCTCCTCCTACCTTGAAATGAGTAGAGTGGCTGCAGAATTGGAGGCCATTGGAGCACATACAGCCCCAGCCCGGCTGCCTCAATTCTCTCTGGCCTGGGTTTCAGTCACGTGGATCAAAAAAGACCCACAAGGGAGTTTTCTGGTGGTTGGAGGATGAGAATTGCCTTGGCGAGAGCTCTGTTTGTCAAGTAAATGCTTGTGGGATATTCTCAGGCCAGGACTGTTATTGCTGGACGAGCCCACGAATATGCTGGACTTGAGGGCTGTGGTTTGGCTGGAGGAGTACTTGAAGACATGGACTTGCACTCTTTTGGTCATTTCCCACGACAGAACGTTCCTGAACAACGTGGCCACTGACATTTATTTGATGAAGGACTTGAAGCTGGTTCACTACAAGGGGGATTATGAAACATTCACGAAAACGCGGGAAAGAGATTTGGTTAACCAGCAAAAAGAATTTGAGTCACAACAAGCACTTCGGAAAACCACTCAAGTTTAAAAATGGCGCCAAAAGTATTAGGAATTTATCGATCGATTTCGTTATAATGCCAAAAGAGCATCATTAGTGCAAAGCAAGATAAAAATGTTGCAAAAAATGTCATTTGTGTCCCCAGTCGAGAAGGAGTCTCCGGTGGTATTCAAGTTCCCAGTGGTCCCCCCCTCCGAGCTGACGGTGGTGGAATTCAACAACGTGTGTTTCTCCTACCCCAACAAACCCATATTCGAGCACCTCTCAGTGTCAATATCCATGACTAGTCGAATCTGCATAGTAAGGAGAGTAGTGAGAGATGTAGGTGGGGGATAATGGATCGGGCAAGTCCACTCTCCTCAACTAATAATTGGACAACTCAAACCCAGTTCGGGGACCCTGGTGGTGAATCACGGTCTCCGAATTGGGTATTTCAGTCAACATCACGTGGATCAGTTGGATTATTCTTTGACTCCTGTCGAATTGATGCACTCCTGTTGTCCTGGTGAGACTGATTGGGCATTGTAGGCCAATCTGTGGAGACTTATCGGTCAAAGTTGGGGTGTTTTGGGATATCTGGCAAGATGGGGGTCAAGTCGATTAAAACGTTGAGTGGAGGACAGAAGAGCAGAGTGGCCTTTGCTGCTTTGTGTTTGAAGAAGTTTGTTTTATAATAATTTGTAGTCCAAATTTTATCGTTTTGGACGAGCCGACAAACCATTTGGACGTGGAGTCAGTGGACGCGTTGGCAAAGGCAATATTGGCCTATAAGGGGGGGATTGTCCTCGTCTCCCACGAGGGACATTTGCTTAATTCTGTGTGCACTGATTTGTGGCATGTGCATGGAGGCCAAGTCAGTATTATTTCTGAGGGGTTTGACGCCTATCGGAGTGTCTTGGTTAATGAACTAAATACTCCACACTGATTAATTTATTTTGTCTGAAAGTAGAGGGGAGAATGAAAGGGATTTATTTGTGGAGTAGTAGGCAATTCATTAGGTGGGAGACACTGAGGACTTGTTTTAAATTCTGAGGCAATACATTGAGTAGAAATAGTGATCAAATCAAACAGCTTTCTGAATTAGACAATCGAGAAGTAAGCAGAACAGACATGTATAGATAATGCCTGTTTCCAGTATAAATTTTCGAATGATTTCATAGAAACGGCATTATTTTCATACAAGCTTCTTAGTTTTGTCAAAAGTTATGTATGTTTTGGTAGTAACAGATATTTTATAGCAAGAAAGGGTATTTTTAGTGCATTTTGGTATTCATAAGATTATTTTTTCCTTCAGTTTACCATTTTCTCCTTCAAGGGTCAAAGAATCCGAATAAGGGTAGAATCCATTTTTCTACCAGCACTGTCTTTTTAATCCGTTGGATATTGAAGAATTTTTTGCATATAAATATGCTGAAAATGATACAATAGAAGAAATGGAAAATTGCGGAAACATTGAAGATGAAAATGATCAAAATATAAAAGATAAGAATGACTAAAATTTTGCTGCTCATTTGTTTTTGTTATGTCTAATTCTCCATTATCCGTTTATATAAGAATAAGGTTAATATCATAAACACAATAAATAAAATTTAAAATTTGCACGATCCTTTGCAACAATTGGGGTGTCATCATTAAGCAATATTCGACATACATTGCCATTTGTTGCCGCACAGTCGAGAGGTGTCCATAAAAATTAGTTTCTGTGTTCATGCAAATATGCAACCTGGCTTCGATGACTGCGTTATTCTCAATGAGAAATTTTACCTCTTCCTTGTGTCCGTTAAAGGCAGGCAAGTCGAGGAGCGTAGTGGAGTTTTCACCTTAGCTGTCGATCAACCATGTTTGCAAGGATTTTGACAACACTGCTGTTTCCGTTTAATAAAATACTTTAAAAATCCATTTTGACCTCTAAAATGCATTCACTGTCATTTTTGAGAGTACAGTTGGTTTATGAGAATTTGTAGATAACTAAACACGACTTTTGACACCTCGACAATCTTGATCGCACTTTGTATCCTTATTTCAGCTATCTGGAGCATCACTGAGATATGCGCTTTAATATTTACACTCTTTATAAGCTACTAGGTAGAATTGTTTTTAATTAAAATAATGTTTGTTTTTATTAATAAATTTCTTAATTTTTGGTTATCCAATTATTAATAAAAAACCTAATAAATTTTGCCACGTGTAAACACACGGTTGGCATGCCTTGTTTTGTTACATTATTTGGTAGATCATAATTTTTTTATTTAATTGGATTCAGAAGGGATATTTCGCGATGTAGTTTCTTTTAATGGTTAAATTATCTGAAATTTCATCATTTTGTAATATTTGTAAGTTTATTCCTTCAATCTGTATATTCTACTTACAGTACCGCTCAAATGTTTCGGACCACCCTATTTTTTCTCATTTCCAAGTCAATCCTAAATTATTTTTATACGTTCTTTAGAGAAACTTATTAGATAAGCTTAAACACATTTATTCTATTTTAAAAACTTGGACAGATATTCATGTTTGGCGCAATTTTAAAATTATCGATTTTATACTCGATCATATGTTCCGGACCAGTTTAAAAAAAACCGAAAATTTATTAACTTATAAAAAGTTAATAATTAATATTTTCTCCGTTGTTCGTTATAACAGCATTTATTCGCTCTGGAAGTGAATTGTATAATTTTTCAATGTACGAATTATCAATCTCGTACCAAATTTTTTTGGTCAAATTCCAGAGCTCTGGAAGATCTTTTGGTTCCAGATCATAAAGTTTTTGTTTTTGGTTCCAGATCATAAAGTTTTTGTGACTGGCTCGGCCAAGTTTCTAAGATTTTAATTTGTTTCCTTTGAAAAAAATTCATTGTCGACATGGACCGATGGGAAGGAGCGCCGTCTTGCTGGAGATACATGGTCTCATCATAAAAATTTTCGAGTCCAACATTTATAATTCTCTGATACTCTCCGGAATCAACATTTTTAATGCATAAGACAATGTTTCTCCATCCATTTGCAGCAATAGCTCCCCAGACCATAATGCTAGGAGAAAATTTTCGTGTTTTTAAACAATATTTTGAGTCAAATCTAGAGTTTGGTAGCCTTCTAACATAATTTTTTGTGTTTGAATGCAAATTTATTTTGCATTCATCACTAAAAATAATTTTACCCCAATCATTTTGGCTCCAAGTTAATTTCTCAATGCACCAATTTTTTCTAGCCTTTTTATGGCATATGGAAAGACTTGGTTTTGGGCATTGCTTTCGCCCATTCAAATTATTTCTTTGTAGGCATCTTTTAATTGTATTTGTGCTTACAATAGAATTTAATTTCATATCAAATTTAATTTGATTTGCCGTTTTTGTGGGGTCTGCTTTCGAAATTCTCACTAATTTGCGTTCAGATCTTGGGGATAACAATCTCGGTCGACCAGATTTGGGTCTGTCGGAATATAGTCCAACGGATGAATATCTGGAAATTGTTCTTTGAACAGCAGTTTTGGATATTTTTAATTTTTCGGCAATTTCTCTTTGTGAAGCTCCATCTTTAAAAAAGTGATGATAGCGACCCGATCAACCAGTGAAACACGCGGCATTTGTTATTTATTAGTCTTTTGTTTTTAATTGAATCAAAATTATTTAAATTTAAAGAGATTTAACTGGTTCGAAACATATGATTGCAACTGGTCCGGAACATATGATCGAGTCAAAAATCAATTATATTCAATTGGCGCCAAACAAAAATATTTAAAGAAAATTTTAGAATAGAATAAATGTATTTAAGCTTATCTAATAAGTTTCTCTAAAGAACCGTATAAAAATAATTTAGGATTGACTTGGAAATTGAGAAAAATAGGGTGGTCCGAAACATTTGAGCGGTACTGTATTTTGAAATTTTGAAAATTGAATTTCATCCTATTTTTAATGAAAATTGTTATTCTTTATGACACACTTTTATTTATGACGGAGAGATTGAACTATTTTTCTTTAAAATCTTCAATTTCTTTTAAATCTTTTAAGCTTTTATAAACTTTAATCTTTTAACCTTTTGATTGTTTATTGCCATATTTTATTTTTTATTTTCAAACCATAATATTTCTTTTTGATTAATTTATTGTGGTCAACTCCTTTTGATTGTTTATTGCCATATTTTTTTTTTCAAAGAACTAATTATTATTAACAAATAGTAAAGAAAATGGAACAGGAAGTCAGCTACTAGCCGCAGAGAGAATAGAGAAACTGTTCCCCCTGAGTACGGCTATTGAGACGCGCTCGAAAAGCCGTTTGACCTCGCGGGGGTCGTTTCTAATCCTCCCGAGGTGGCTGCCTCTCTCGGTGAGAAAACGTAGCGTGGCTGGGTCGAATGTGCCTGCTGTTTCGACTGAAACAGGCACAAAGAGGAATCTGTCGGCGAGCGAGGCGTACTTGTCTTTCTTCCGGGTCTCTGCCCTCCTCGCCGCTGTGCCAGCTTCGATCGCGGACGCGAGAAGGCATGTTGACGCAAAAGTGTCAGAGCATGTCGCGTCCCAGACGATCGCTTTGCCGCACTTGAACGGGAAGAGCGAGACGCCGTCCGGCCTCTTGCCATCGCCCCTGTTAAGGCCAGAGGGCTCCAGTTGGCACGGGATGCCGGTTGTCTCGAGCAGACGCTTTATTATGGAATTAAGCTGTGCGTGCCTGGGGAACCTCCCAGGGCATTTGCGGCAGGAGAGCGGGTGTAGACCAGCGCTGATAAGAATGCCTCCTGAGAGTCTCCCTGGCAGGCATATTCCATGATCTGATTACACATTGAATCGTAGATATGGATTCCTTGAATCTGGTTTTAACAGGAAACTTTGGATCAACGTTGCCAATTCGTCCGACTACCAACTCTGAGGCTCTCAGATGAGGACTGGAGCAGAGCGTCGTTCGCTCGCGCTAAAGTGTTACAGAATAAAACGTTTTCGGAAAGACGGCTTGTGTCGCGGTAACGTTCTAAATAGCGATCATTCCTCTGAATAGAGTGAAGATCAGACATTAGATACGCCTTCACTAAAATTGATCGGAAGTTAGGGAGTAAATTTGCCACTGAAGAGTGCCGGAAATACTCGTTGTACACAGGACCAGATCTCTCGATTTTCGGCAATTGCAAACGAAGGAGAAGGCTTTCTTTCGCAACTTTGACATCACCAATTGCGTTGTTCCATTCTAGATAATAATCCGGAAATGGAAGATTGCTGACGTTTAAGCTACGATAAGAATCTAAGACCTGTTGGATCTCTGGGTTAAACACGTGGTTCTGATGAGCCTGTAGGATCAGGAACATCACTAAGTGTGCAACGTAGAGTTGACAGTAGTTAAGGTGAGATCTGCAAAATGCTGGTGGGGTACAATGCTCATTATGACGGAATGAATTCTCGTAATAATTGGCCAAAGAAAAAGGTGTCGGGCACATAGTCGATCCATTCTTCGGTCATCATGGGATGACAAGTGCATATTCATTTGAAAGGCTGATGAACGGTGGGAGAGTGATCTCGGATCGTTTTCTCTGGCTTTTCACAATGGCGTCTTTGATCTCATTGGCTTCTTCGTGCAACGGTCGTTCTGTAATATTCTTGTTGATATCAGACATCCCTCAGTACTATCTCAACCAAAAGGATGGATTTCTCAACTTCCTTTTGATTGTTTATTGCCATATTTTATTTGTTATTTTCAACCATAATATTCCTTTTTGATTAATTTATTGTTGTCAACTCCTTTTGATTGTTTATTGCCATATTTTTATGTTATTTTCAAACCATAATCTTCCTTTTGATTATTTTGTTGTCAACTCCTTTGATTGTTTATTGCCATATTTTATTTGTTATTTTCAAACCATAATATTCCTTTTTGATTAATTTATTGTTGTCAACTCCTTTTGATTGTTTATTGCCATATTTTATTTGTTATTTTCAAACCATAATATTCCTTTTTGATTAATTTAATTGTTGTCAACTCCTTTTGATTGTTTATTGCCATATTTTATTTGTTATTTTCAAACCATAATATTCCTTTTTGATTAATTTATTGTTGTCAACTCCTTTTGATTGTTTATTGCCATATTTTATTTGTTATTTTCAAACCATAATATTCCTTTTTGATTAATTTATTGTTGTCAACTCCTTTTGATTGTTTATTGCCATATTTTATTCGTTATTTTCAAACCATAATATTCCTTTTTGATTAATTTATTGTTGTCAACTCCTTTTGATTGTTTATTGCCATATTTTATTTGTTATTTTCAAACCATAATATCCTTTTTGATTAATTTATTGTTGTCAACTCCTTTTGATTGTTTATTGCCATATTTTATTTGTTATTTTCAAACCATAATATTCCTTTTTGATTAATTATTGTTGTCAACTCCTTTTGATTGTTTATTGCCATTTTATTGTTATTCAAACCATAATTTCCTTTTTGATTAATTATTGTTGTCAACTCCTTTTGATTGTTTATTGCCATATTTTATTTGTTATTTTCAAACCATAATATTCCTTTTTGATTAATTTATTGTTGTCAACTCCTTTTGATTGTTTATTGCCATATTTTATTTGTTATTTTCAAACCATAATATTCCTTTTTGATTAATTTATTGTTGTCAACTCCTTTTGATTGTTTATTGCCATATTTTATTTGTTATTTTCAAACCATAATATTCCTTTTTGATTAATTTATTGTTGTCAACTCCTTTTGATTGTTTCCACTTGTTTCAAAAAACCCTTTTACTGCGAAATATATTGACATTCCAGTTGTACAGGTTTCCAATAATTCGACAAACAATAAATCATCATTTAATACACATTCATTATCGAAATACCTAAATTTTATTAAAACTTCGAAAATAACCTCACAAATCCCATTAAAACAGCTTTACTATCTACAATTACGCTTTCATCAATTTGTAATGATAACTTACTTTGCTTTAGTCTTTCAATAAGGATTTCCTTTACATTGTCACCCATTTCATCAATTCTTCGACGAATCGAATAATGAGGTAGACTTTTAATAATTTTAGAAGCATCTTGATGCATTACATCCGATATTATTACTTCCAGTGATGGAATTATTGCATTTTCTGCGATAGTATGAGAACTGGAAGTTTTCGCAATAATTTCAGCAATTTTATAAGAAGCAATGTGCGCACCCACAACTATATAAATAAATGTTAAATAACCATCATGTACTGGCTTTGTGAATAACGATTTGATCGTTTTCTTATTTTCAAAATTGTATTTTAAATTTTGAAAATATTCAATCGGCTTTGACATTTTATCCGGGTGCTTGCGTTTTAGATGATCCTGTAATCGTGATGGCTTCATCGCCTCATTTGAGAAAGAACATTGACAAATAAGACAATGAGGCTGTTTTGTATCTTCATTACTTTGAATAAACCCATATTTTAAATATTCGTTTTGATAATGACGACTTTTCTTATTTGAGCGAGAAGACATCTTAGATACCAAACAAGAATGTAAAAACAGCGTGCTATTTTAAATATACAATTTAAGGATAAACACTATAGAAAAAATATGGTACATATGTAGTAGTTGGCGGCCACTTTTTAGCGAATTTTAAAAAAACTATATTTTTTTTGGTGAATAATTACCTTTTTTAAATAATATTACTATAAAAAATTAATTATTTTTATACAAAATTATTAATTATTTTTTTTTTTTAGTTTTGATTCTGGGGACAATGTAAGGCAATGCACTCCATGATTGTTTCAAATTCTTTCTTTTTGGCTGTCTGTCGCCAAATGAACTCCGTAAAATAACTATTAAGGTGTTGTCTGACTGTTCCCCTTTGTTTTCTATTACGCCATTTGGCGCTACTCCACATTCTAAGGAATAATTATATAATTGGAAACCTTTCATATGTTGGGTGTGTGCACCCGTAGTTGGATCAACAAAACAATATCTGTGATTCACTTGCAGGTGCTGATATCCTGCATCCTGAAGATCTTTTGTTGAATAACCTTCCAGCAGTCTGATATGAGAATGGTGCCTTCTTCTACATTCTCAAGAATAGCCTTCGTAAGGGTCTTCATTGTTCTGTCAGGTATTGCTTCTAAGAAGCATTGGTTCGTTTCTCTGCAGATTCCGCCGAAAACCCATTGCTCAGGCAACATTCTGCCTCTGTTGTATTTCCTTTTTGAAAAATATCTTCGAATGGTACTTTGGTTCCTGCTAACCACGTTCCTGTTGAGTTTTAATGATATAAATACCAGTTTTTAGACTCGATTTACTTCGACAGCCCCTTCTGTAGCAATTCCAAGCCGGAGAGCTGCCAATGTTAAAGTCATTTGGTGTCCGTTGCGACACACTTTTTTTGGGATGATTCCTCTGGATTGCATGAAATTGATAGCTTCTGACATATTTGTGGGTAGATTGAATAGATTGACCTCACTTCTCATTTAAATTAAAGTAGCGTGGGATTTTATTATTTTTATATTGTATTATTTTTAATTATATATTTTTTTTTTAACTAAAAAAAATATAGTTTTTTTTTAAAATTCGCTAAAAAGTGGCCGCCAACTACTACATATGTACCAAAAATATTAATAAATCTGAAACATTATTAAAATTAACATGTATAAATACTTGTATTATGTCGCGCCCATAGCTGGCGACCATACCACGCTGGCGACCATGGTGACCTACATTGTTGACAGCGTCACCTACATAGTTTGACAGTCAATTAAAAACGAAAATAATTTATTATAAAAAGGGTTTAGCGTTATTTTAATTAGAAACTAAACTAATTGAGCGCTTTAACTAAACATTGACACGGGGTATGGCTAAACTGATGGATAAAGAAGGAACTAAAAATTGGAAACAATTTTTAGACAGAGTAACTTTTTCCTATTTCTTCCAGAACGGAGGATTGTCCTTTAAAGTAACAATTCAACCACACTAAGACGAATCCTGTCCTCAGCCTCCTTGAATGAGCATTTTAGTCACATTCTTGGCAAAAAATTCACCTTCCCGAAGATATCTGAAGTCGGTTCTCAGAAAATGCTCAAACAAGTAGATCCTGACCAACAAAATGGCAAATTGGACGTCTTCCAACTTCCAATGCCCAGAACCTCTAATCCGTGAATATATCATTTGTGAATATATCGACTCTGTCGAAATCCGTCCTAAGGAAACATGGTCCCTTAAACGAATATGACTGAATCATGCCAAGGAAACGGTCGTTCGATACGTCCACATGTCATTTGGAGGACTCATAACTCGGAGGAAACCCTTGAATCAATTTGTCAGTTGTGTTCCAAGTCAGTTATTCATAAAATGGCAAAGGAACTGTCAATTGGGAAGTTATATCGATGTGACTATTGCAATTTGTCATTTACGGAGATTGCCTTGGATATCCTTCACCGCGGAATAACGTGCGGTGGATGTGTCCTCTCTCCAGTGAACATGTCGTGGTTGGTTGATGCCCCAAAGTCATATGATGCGTTATTTCCAACTAGAAGTATCACAAAGAGGACTAAAAACATGAGGAAATATGCTCGTTGTCCTGTCGATGCTGACCACGCGTGGACAAGATTTAAAATGACAAGTCGTGCACCCCAGCCAAGAAGTGGGTCTCCCTACAAGGTTGACTGAGATGGGCCATTGTAGGTCTCCCAAGTAGTGAAGGCGATGTATAAAGGCACATCACGTGTTTTTGATGAGAGTGAGGAAATAAGATCAAATCAGGAAATGACTGAAATAGCACAAAAGAGTCATCACGGGACCAAATTACTGCCATATGCGAATGGTAAGTTAAAAGGGTAAAATATAGTATTAAAATGCCTATTTGTTGTATTATGAACGTCCTGGGAATCTAACCCGGTTCTATCCGATTGAGTATGAATTGTCGATTGGGACTGGTTGGAATAACGTGTTTGTAATTATCAGAGGACAGTTGTTGTGTCAGACTGGATAGACTATATACTGCATGTGAACGAATATCCCAAACCCACGCTCAGTGTTTCACGACTCATACACGGACATATGAACTAGTCAACTATAGTCAATTTGGGACACTTGTGGATAGGATTGTTTATTGCAACGGGCACTCACACGTTCTTTGTTGTTGATTTATTGTAGGATGACGATGTGGGGTGCATGTGTAGTCCTAGAGATGATTTGGACGTGGAAGGGAACGAGGAATCTGCCCATATTCTCCACGGATCCTCCATCAGAGTATTTTATTCAGAGTTTATTGTTTAGATTGGATGCGGTCAATTTATATTCTCCATTTTGTTTGCGAACGAGTGACTTATTATTTTTATATAATCATGACACGTCCTAATCACCTGGAATAGAAGAGGATTGCGTTTCACCCACCACACTCTAACCTCTAAATAACGAACCATGTTTCTAAAAACGCTTCAAAAACATATAATAACTAAACCACGAATAATTCATCGACATTAATTTTGCCAACTACCCAAACAGTGATTATCTGATCATACAATTATTTAGAAGTTATATTAACCAAGAAGGTCCAATGCGTGTTTCAAAGCTAAATGAATTGCAAAAAAGTTTATCTGCGTTACAGACTCATTTCAAAAAAATCATGTACTGCATTAGTCACTGCAAGCTATGAAATCAACAGAATGCTTGCAGTAAATGGAAAATCATATTGTAATTTCATCAAGCAATGCCTTGTAAAAACAGCGAATATTATTTGTCCAGACGGCACTTGTTTAAAGATATTTCATTAACAAGAAATATGGTTGCCGAACACATTAATGAAATGGCATTGAATTTGACACACCAATTAAAGTCTTATTTTCTAAAATTCTCTATTTAGACAAACCAAGCGTATTTGCCGTCTAATGGACACACCCAGACACTACCACTTCATACCGGTCTCGTAGGCCAGCCACTGAACTGACATATTTATTAAGGCCAAGTTCAAGTCGAAAATACAGGAACTTCTACTCTGAACCTATTGACATAGTAAAGTAGTGACCATTCCATCTGATTTATATCCAAATTTCCAATAACTGAGGATATTTTATAAAGTTCAGATATGGTTTATAATCAAAATTCATAAACACGGACCATAAAATCATCATAACTCGACATAATAAATTGAACATCAAACAAACGAAAAACACACAAAACGAATGCCAAAAGCATGCTTAAAAATTTATATAAATTATTATTTAAATTTTGCTACAAAATTATTTTAGCAGCAAAATTCCCCACTCCCACACCTCACTTGGGAAAATAGATTATACTTATAAATTTAATCTTTTTAAATATAATCCCAAATGTCAAAAAAGATTTATTTCCTAATCAAATTTCCTCTCAGCCAACGACTTTTGAGCAGTCTCCTCCAAATCACGAATATCCTCAATAGTCAGCCCCCGATACTCGTCCTGCCAACACCAGGCCTGTCGATGTGCCCGCAGAATAGTCTCCCTGACACCTAGCAGTAACCCCCTCACCCCACCATATGCCTGAATATAATTCTCTGCCCGTCCACGAATCAGCGAATAATCAAAATTGACTCGACATAGTTTATAGGCACACATCCCTGGGCTGGGATCCACGTTTTTAAGCCAATCCTCTCTCAGAGGGGTCACTTGGTTGTGTGGAGATGTGAAATGGAGGGGATCCTCCTCCTTGTGGTAGTCCCGCACTTTTCTGTCACAAATATCCACCAATTCGGTCCTCGAGTTGAGTTTCTCTTCCTCAGACAATCCAAATATATTCTCAGTGGTCCCCAAGTCGTTGTCCAAGTAGTGGCTTTCGATATGGAGGGAAAATTTGGACAGAAAGGGACATTTGTAGACCGTTTTAGTGTAGGGGTACGCATTCCAGGCCTCCTCCTCGACATACAGAGATTTGGGGACCAAATACTTGAGCCAGCCTTAGAAATGAGGGGAAGGGAGTACTGGGGACATGATCGGCTATGTGGTATATTTTGAAGGTGTATTGGCCGGATCCCCCGGGACCGTCGGAATAGGGTTCGTTTTTGATTATTTCGACTGAACTGTCTTTGCTTGTGCTCTCTAATTTGCTTTTTTTCTAAGATTTGTTGTATTTGTTTTTACTTGTATCATGTAAAGCTGTCCTATTCTGTACTGGCTGGCTGACATTGGCATGGGAATACGGTACTCCACAATAACCATTCTCGGAGGAATAAACTAATTCGATTAGTATTTATTTGATATTTAAATATATTTTACTATTTGTTATTATATAAAAAGTTTAAATATAGTTATAAATTAATTATAAACGGCAAATGTATTTAATATGTGCAATGAATGAAAATGTTTTTTAAGATGATTTGATTGATCTTAAAAGGTTTAAAGTTTATTAGTCATTATTGTCGATTTAAGAATGATCATTTTGCTTGGTTATTGTCTGTAGTAGACATATATTAAAAATATGCATTCACCAGCAACATAATAAACAAAATTGGAAGAGAGGTTGCCGACAAATTAGAAAAAATTTTTATGGATCACGGGCTTTGCAAATACTTGCAATGAGACAATGAGACCGAGTTCATATCAATGCCGCATTTTTGAGGAGCAGCGGAGAAACAACTCATGGAGACAGAAATGGTTACCACATCACCAAATGGAACAACCGAGATATCGCTCCTTGTGAAGAAACAAAAATCAATTTGGCTACAATACTTAAAGACATCGAAGATAAATTTGGTCGGGAAAGATCAAATATTAAGAAGATCAGGAAGTGCGTCTCCTATATGTCAAGGAAGGAGGGTGAGATACAGATCAAGGCCATGGAAATCTTGAAAGACAATGGAAGGTATTAACCTTTAACCCTTCTCTGTTTCCAATAAAACTTCCTTCCTTCCTTCCTTCGGTCTGAGTGGGCATTTGGCTTGCTACGGTGGCTGCTCTTCAGCTAAGGCAGCCACTGAACAACTAAAAAAGCAGCTCAGTGCCAGGGACAGACTGGCCAAAGCAGAACACTCAAAAACTGTATGGTCAAAAGCGGAGGCCGTTGAATCTGTATGGCGAAAACCCACAATTTCCCGCTGTTTTGACTCCTCAACGCAAACAGATGTTAGTGAAGACGCAACTTTGCCTCCCAATACACAACACACAGAGCCTCAACCCGCTTTAAGAGGAAAGCACCAACTATCGACGTTGAGCTTACCTCTATGATTCGCAAAATAATCGCTATATGCGATGAAAAAGGCCTCGATATCAACAATCTGTGTCCCTTTCTCTTGGAAGGGAAAGGATTGATCAGGCGTGAGCCCCTTTCTGTCTATTATCGCTGTGAACGCACGTTCTCTAAAGAGAAGGCGTTCAGAGATTGAGGATATGTTATCCCATAACCCCGTGGACCTTTTGATCGTAAACGAAACAAAAATCAAAAAACATGATGATTACTACTTGGGTGGCTATCGTTCCCTTGATATTAAGTGGAAGCCGGGCTCGATCGCTGGAACAGGCACTTCTATCTACTACAAATCAACTCTAAGGGTGAAAAATCTAAAAATTGTGTCCGAGGAATTGTGTGAATTCCTCACAATCGACGTCCTTCTGGAAAAAGGGTGGGTAACAATCGGAGGGATGTACTCAAAATCCCTTTCCAATTACTCATCGCTTATCAAGGACTTTTTTGCCGATAAAACAATCATTTGTCAATACTCCTCGGGGATCTAAATGCCAAATGCACATCTTTTGGCTGTCTGAGAACCACAGGGATGGCATCATTCTAAGAAGCTTTCAGAATCTCTCAGTTTCTCGGTCATCACATCAAAAACCCCAAATCATTACTCACCAGGAGGGTGGGACTATTTGGGCGTAGCATTGGTCTCTATGTCTACTCTTCAATTATGGAACAAACGTACACCTTAAATGATATTGGAAGTGACCATCTACCAATTTTATACAAACTCAACCTTGGACCTTTAAAGGGTAAACCAACTTTTATACGATATAACCTCTCGACTATAAACTGGGAACACTACCGAAAATGTTTTACACTTTATCTGAGCAATTTCGCTCCTAAACTTGACGAAAATTCTTCATCTGAGGACCTCGAGAAGTCTAGCAATTCCCTTATTGGATACATAAAGTCTTATCTGGAAACATATTCTACAAAAATCGTCTCAAACAATAGGAAAACTCACATGCCAAACATGAATGTTGAAATCCTACTAAGGAAAAAACAATGTCTAAGGAACAAACTCCGGCGCTGCGCAGATTTTCGTGACCGGTCCGTTTTGGAAAGTGAAATCTTCACCATTACGGAAGAAATAAGAAAATCGGCGAAGGTGGCGAAGGATAAAAAATGGAATACTGAGTGCAAAAAGCTACATAAAGGAAGTCCAAATTTTTGGAAGGTCTACTCGAAATTAACCTCGACGTCTGAGAAAACTATACCTAAACTGCTAAAACAAGATGGATCCCCTGCATCTCATGAAGAAATCCCGAACATATTTGCTGATAGTCTCAAAGAATACAAGAAGTCAATCCGGATACAAATCTATCTGATTCAGCTTTGTTTGATATGGAAAAAGAGTTGGAAGACAATCTTAGCTCATTACCAATGTGCTCGGAATCTATAACGTGCAAAGACGTGGAAAATGCAGTTAGATACTCCAAAAATAACGCTCCGGGAAAGGACAAGATAACCATGCGCATGTTCAAGAAGCTCCCAAGCAACTTTACGAATATTTGGGATGTCTCTTCTCCCGCAGTGTGAGCTTGGGATACGTCCCTTCTTCATGGAAACTGACGGAGGTAAGGATGATACGGAAGCCTGGAAAACCTGGTTATTTGGCGACAAGTTATAGGCCTATAAGCCTAATTCCTACCATCAGTCGAATAATGGAAAGGGTAATGTTTGAACGACTCTCTGAACACGTCGAGAGAAATGGTTATCTCAAAGACGTGCAGTGGGGCTTTCGGAGGGGTCGTTCCTGTGCTGACTGTCTTTATACACTCCATTCGTCGATTGTAAAGGCTCTGGATTTCAAAGAGTGTCTGACAATTGTGTCTCTAGACATCTCAAAAGCCTTTGATATGACATCTGGCGAAGTGTCACATAGACAAAGGACTATTCCTATGGCTAAAAGACTTCCTCCGCGACAGGCGCTCTGTGATAAGCTTTCTGAACTATGACTCGGATGAACTGAAACTTAAAAGAGGCGTCCCTCAAGGATCAGTCCTCAGTCCTCTATTATTCAACATTGTGATGAGCAATTTGCCGTCTCCTGTCAACACACGGACGGAAATTTTGATATACGCCGATGATGTTGTAATCCTTGACATTTCATCGAAACCTGCCTTATCCGAACAAAGGATTATATCATATATGAATACAGTGGAGCAATGGTGCGATGAAAATATGTTCATTATTGCGCGTGAGAAGTCCGCATTACTGAGAATCACAGAAAGCAGAAATTTAATAAATTTACCGTGCCTGATCAAGAACATACCTCGACAAAACTCAATTAAATATCTTGGCTTGTTCATCGATGAAAAGGGAAACTATCTCGAAAACGCAAAATTAAGTAAAAGGAAAGCAACTAATGCTCTGTTCTGCCTGAGGAAGTTAAATTTGGAGCCTGATACTTTCCTCTACGTTTTCAATACGGTGATCCTACCGGGACTACTATACGGAAAAGAGGGATGGTACTTCTCTAAAAAGAAGGACACCATCTTAACTAAATTTGAAAAGTCTCGCAGGCTCGCTTTGAAGCTTGCTTACCACCAAAAAGTTGAAGATCCAATCCCCCTGTGGCTTGAAAGTAAATCCTCCATGGTCGGTGAAACTGTCGAAAAAGCTATAAGTGGTTATAAATCCAACTCAATTGTCACTGGGACGTACCTGCAGAGGTAGAAAAGAAAAAAAAAAAAAAAAAAAAAAAAAATTTACTTGAGGGGGTCTCTTTTTTTTTTCTGGGAAGAAGTCGATAGGGTAGTCCTATTGTTTCATTATACAAACTCCCCCCTAACCTTTAACCCTTCTCTGTTTCCAATAAAACTTCCTATTCCTATTCCTAAGGTATTATGAGGCATTAGATTATTACGAGAACGTAAACACAGACAACCACTAATCATAAATGACAAAAATGGATGACGAATTGCAGATTCCGCAGGATTAGCAAAACTAATCGCCGGCCACTTCAAGAAACTGTTTAGATCAACAGCAAAAGAATTGATGGATATACCGGGCATCTCAGGAAATTGGAGTTGGAAATAACTCCTGGAGAAGTGCAAAGAGCATGTGCTAAGCTCAAAAACAATAAAAGTCCAGGACCAGAGCTACTCAAGTATGGAAGTGAAAAGCTAAATGTCCTCATTACAGACCTCTTCAACGGAATGTTTAAAACAAACAACCATTTATCCCTTGGACGAGGGATACTGGTCTCTGTCCAAAAACCGAACAAAACTGAGGGAAAAGTAGAGAATCTGAGGCCAGTAATTCTTATGAATAGCATACGGAAAGTTCTTGCAATCATTACGCTAGAAAGAATAAAACCTCGCACCGAACTATTTATATCCGCTTTTCACAGCGGATTTCGGGAAGGAAGATCGACTTCTGACATCGTGTAGACCCATAGATGGCATTGTTCCACCATTCAAAGGTTCAATCGTTTTTATCGGTGAAATAATAAATGCTGCTTATTATAAACAACTTTTGTCACAAAATCTATTTTAGTCAGCTTCGGAAATTGGATTGAACAATTTTATTTTTATACAAGATTATATCCGAAGCCTACAGCCAAGATTGTTCGTGAATGAATACGCGAAAAAATTATTAAAACACCTGAATGGCCTCCTCAAAGCCCTGATTTAAATCCAAAAGAGCACATCTGGGCTCACATAAAGTATAAATTGCGGGGATTGGGACTACTGAAGAAACCCCAAATAAAGGACAAAATAATTTTTCCAAGAGTGACGGACACCAATATCGATGCGGAGGTACGGTGGACGTGAAAGGCCTTCACCCCCTCTCCTGCCGCCGGAGCGCAGGCCGCTCGCCTCGCCATGGAGCAATCAACGACGTAATCTCAAGAGCTCTCAACGCTGCTGGCTTCCCCAACGTGCTTGAACCAGTTGGATTGGACAGAGGGGACGGCAAACGCCCGGACGGGATGACCACCTTCCCATTCCGGAATGGCAATTTCCTGATCTGGGACGCCAGAGGATCTCGCTCGCAATCGTGCGCGGGAACGCGCAAGCAATCCGTTCGGCTGGGTTAATTTAGTTAACTGACAATTGTTTTGTTTATTCAAAGATTAACCCATTTTTCCAAGAAGATTATAAATAATTCTATCAAAAGCTTCCATACACGTGTACAAAAAGTATATAATGTAAATCTTAATAATAAAATGGTATGGTGTGTGTCTGTCTGTCTGTCTGTCTGTGTGTCTGTCTGTCTGTCTGTGCACACCAACTTCAAATTGGCAATACGATGTCCTCGACTTACATGATGAGGTCCTTAAAACCTTCCCCCCAAAAAAATTAAAAAAAAATTTTCTGCATTTTGGTTTTTAAAATGAACAACTACAATGTCCTCGACTTACATGATGAAGTCCTTAAAAACTTCCCCCCAAAAAAAATTAAAAAAAAATTTTCTGCATTTTGGTTAGAATGAACACACTACAATGTCCTCGACTTACATGATGAGGTCCTAAAAACCTTCCCCCCCCAAAAAAAATTAAAAAAAAATTTTCTGCATTTTGGTTAAATGACAACTACAATGTCCTCGACTTACATGATGAGGTCCTTAAAACCTTCCCCCCAAAAAAATTAAAAAAAAATTTTCTTCATTTTGGTTAAAATGAACAACTACAATGTCCTCGACTTACATGATGAGGTCCTTAAAACCTTCCCCCCAAAAAAATTAAAAAAAAATTTTCTGCATTTTGGTTAAAATGAACAACTACAATGTCCTCGACTTACATGATGAAGTCCTTAAAACTTTCCCCCCCAAAAAAATTAAAAAAAAATTTTCTGCATTTTGGTTAGAATGAACAACTACAATGTCCTCGACTTACATGATGAAGTCCTTAAAACCTTCCCCCCAAAAAAAATTAAAAAAAAATTTTCTGCATTTTGGTTAGAATGAACAACTACAATGTCCTCGACTTACATGATGAAGTCCTTAAAACCTTCCCCCCAAAAAAATTAAAAAAAAATTTTCTGCATTTTGGTTAAAATGAACAACTACAATGTCCTCGACTTACATGATGAAGTCCTTAAAACCCCTCCCCCCCAAAAAAATTAAAAAAAAATTTTCTGCATTTTGGTTAGAATGAACAACTACAATGTCCTCGACTTACATGATGAAGTCCTTAAAACCTTTCCCCCAAAAAATCAAAAAATTATTTTCTGCATTTTGATTAAAATGAACAACGCGAATGTCCTCGACATTCATGATGAGGTCCATTAAAACCTTCAAGGCAAAAATCTCACGTATTAAGAATATCCTTGATGAAAACGACAGCGAGAATATTAACAATGATGAACTCCCAATTATTCGCGATAAAGAAATTCAATTCATCCTATGTTTTTCTCTTTAAAATTAAATGCATATATCATTATCGACCATGAATCAAAATTAAAGCTATTATCATATTTGACTTTGACAGAATGTGCAATCACAGATTGCACGACTTTGAATAGAGTGTGCAATTAACAGATTTTGAAAAACACTTTGATAGTTGAAACCACATTAGCACAATCATTAACACAATTTACACCACCAATTGACGCACGACCTTGAATAGAGTGTGCAATTAACAGATTTTGAAAAACACTTTGATAGTTGAAAAACCACATTAGCACAACCATTAACACAATTTACCACCAATTGACAGCGCAATCAGAAGAATTTGCGTAAAAATATTAACTATTTACTTGAGTTTTTCGTAAAGATAGAATTTATTTTCGGTATGCCTCTTTTCCTAAACTTTTTTATTATTCAAAAATAATTTTTAAATAGATAACCGAAGGAGGAAAAACGAAGCTGAAGAAAAAACGGTCAGCTTAATAAGGTAATTAATTAAATCTTTTTTGTGTGTCGCTTTTTGAGTGTCGCTTTCTTGCCTGCCGCATTTCCGCCTGCCGCATCTCCCCCTGCCCCATTTCCGCCAGTAAAAAACAAAAAATAAAAAAGAAAAAAAAGGAAATTACAAAGGAAAAATGAAAAAATTAAATATAAAAAAATAAACCACAAAAAATGAAAAAAAAAGTTTGCAATGACAATAAACAAGGCCCAGGGACAGTCATTAAAGGTAGTTGGGTTATTTTAGAGAGTGAGTGCTTTTCACATGGACAGCTGTATGTGGGATGCTCGAGGGTAGGCAGAAGAGAAAATTTATTCATATATGCCAAGGAAGGACGGACGACAAACATCGTTTATCAACAGGCGATAGAATAGGGTTACATTTAACCAGGTAGTTTTATACATCTACATAAACTTATAGTTGTTTGATGAAACAGGCCCTCCGCAGGAGCTAGGTCGCGGTGAGCGAAGCGAGCTGCCGAGCTAGTGGTAGATATTTAACTTTCTCTGGTCACTTTTTAAAATTGGTTTAAAAAAATCATCATTATCACTAATAGAAAAAAACAAATAGTCGATTTGTAAATATGATTTTTGAGATGAGTGCAAATACAATCAAAATAACGACAACATACAATCAAATCATCTGCTGTGCACACAAGCTTAGATAAGGCAGGGAAAAAAGGACTAGGAATAATGAACTCGCAGATATATCTAAACATGAAACAGTTTTTAAAAGACAGAACCCAATGTCTTGTGGCCCTCTTTATAACTCATGCCTTGACAACAATGATATGAACTTGAAAGTGACGAATTAAAAACCATAATGTCATATCAGAACTCCTCTGTTATGGGAGGATAAGCCTATTTAGATTTCTAATAAGGCAATTCACAGATCCAATAACGGAGAGTGTGGTCAAAAGGATCATGAAACGAAAAGAAATAAAATATCGATGGTGATTCATTTCGAAAAAAACATTAAAGTTATCGGATCTGGCAAGGTGGATGCCAAAAATATATATAACCAAAAGAAATAAAAACCAAAACATAGAAAAACATTCTACCAAAAGAATACTTTGTGAACTTGTTTTTGAAATGAGAAAAGTATATATAATTTTCAGAAAAAGATTAAACAAACAGATTAGAGAAATAAAATCGGAAAATATCCAAAAAATGATGAAATTTCAGATAACTTAATCACTAAAAGAAATTACATCACGAAATATTCCTTCTGAATCCAATTTAATAAAAATAATAAAAATAGAGCACAACTAAATAACAAGAACACCACAACAAACTAATTCAGCGGCATCTATGCATGTGTCATAATTAATTAGGTTTGCCATCAAAAATTAAGATAATTAAACAATAATGTTGAAAAATAAGTTATAGTTATTATTGAAGTGATGGCAAGAAACAATCGAGAAGGTTCTTCACTCCGTAGAAAGTAACTTCTACGAAAACGTTTTCTGTGTCCAAGAATATGTCGTCAGCCATATCCCCTGGGCACACAGCAAACAAGGCGGAGCGTAAGAAAGTCGACAAATACCAAACTCTCTTGTGTCATGTGGTAGGCAGTTATGTACTTTTGTTAATGGGGAGTTATTTCCGCACTTGAGACGAGTTTGGTGCGTCAAAATAGCATTCCTCTAAGTCTTGGGGAAGAACAGAGTGTCAATTTTTCTCTTTGATTTTGATCAGCAAACTGTCATTTTGGTATTACATTTATGTCTTGATAATTCGGGAATGGCGTAAACCAGGGGTGTCAAACTCATTTCTTCCGCGGGCCGGATTAAAAAAATTTTAAACTCCGCGGGCCAGACTATTTATTTCTGATTTAACAAAATTCATACTATGATTTTTAATTTATAATATTAATTTAAAATCAGTTAACAACACATTTATTAATTTTTATAATTAAAATATGTTCCAGAAACTTGACATCTTTTTTCTTCATAATAGGGTCAATATCTGGAGTGAAATCCTGAGTTACCGTCAATCTTAGAATCCCACTTAGATGAGTGTGGGTGAGCCTTGATCGAAATTTTGTTTTGTTTATTTTCATTAAAGAGAAAAGTTGTTCACATAGATATGTACTTCCAAACATTGACAAGATTTTCGCAGTTAAAGCTGTTAAGTTGGGATACTTCGGCAAGAGATATTTATAAAAGGTGTCTAAGCCCACCATGGTATATTTATTCTTCAGATCTGAGTCACATTTCAAATCAATAATTTCCAATTGTAAGTTAGCTGAAAGATGTGTAATATTTGCAGTGAATGGTGATCGAAAAACATTAAATTCTTTTTCAAATTCACGAAAAATTTTAAAACGTGTCTCAAACTGTTGAAGTAATTCTGTTATTTTTACTTTATAACGACTCATATCAACATTCGATGTGGTGGAATTTACATTTTTTAAACAAGAAAAATGCTCAGTGTTTCCCACTGTCAATTGTGTCTCCCATAACATTAGCTTCACGGTGAAAGCTTGTATGCATTCGAAATATTGTGTAACAACTTTATTTCGTCCTTGCAAATTTTTGTTAACCGTGTTCAGGTGTTCTGAATATCCACCAAAAATCCCAAGTCTAGCAACCAATCAAGAGATTCCAATTCTGGTAAAGGTTTGTTTGTTGCAAACATGAAGTGTTTGATTTCTTTTTTTAAATCGAAAAATCTCTTCAATACCAAACCTCGACTTAACCACCTTACCTCGGAATGATATGGTAGTCCGTGAGTAAAACCAATATCACTCAGAAAATTGTCAAATTGACGGCGATATAGACCTCTAGCACGGATAAAATTTACTGTCCGGACGACCACCTCCATTACATGGTCCATTTTTAACGATTTGGTGCACAGTACCTCCTCCTGAAGTACGGATACCTTCTCCGCCGGGAACATCTTGACGTCAGCTTCAGAGCCGGGCTCCGCAGCTAACCTGGCAGAAACGCTGAAGATCAAAAAATACGGCGCCTTATCGCACCGTTATACCTTCGCCCCGGTCGCAGTGGAGACGTCGGGTGTCCTCGGTCCCAGGACTAAAAAATTTATCATTAAATTGGGGAATCTGGCAAGCAGAAGGAAAAACGATCATCGAGAACGGACATGGCTTTTCCAACGCATATCAATAGCCATCTTGCGTGGGAATTGCCATTCCATCTTGTCCTCTGCCGATAATTAGTTACACAAAAAATTAAAAGTTAAATAATAATTTTAGATTTAAATACACTTTTAAACTTTTACCGCGGGCCATTTGAGATCGTCCGCGGGCCAGCTCTGGCCCGGGGGCCGTATCTTTGACACCCCCGGCGTAAACGAAGTACTTATGTAGGATATATTCTCTAATTCGACAACTAATAAAGATATCTAAAAGTAAAAAGATAGCCAAGCTAATTAAAAGCCTCACGAGACACCCGGCCAGCCTCGCGAATGGCGAAGCCGTTCCCTCGGATCACAGCAATCGACAGACGTTCCAGGAGCCAAGAATACTCTCTTGGATCGTGGCTAGTCCTTGAAATCCGTCGACCGAGCGAGCGAAGGAAGCGGAGTGTTTTGGGGCCGAAGATCCTGGAGGACTCCACGGCAATTAGAGTAAAGAACAGCGAGTTGGAGAGGTGGCCGTACTTGAGAATCTTTCGCTCCTCGGCCTGCCTCGAAGCGTGCCCAGGATTGGCGGCGGACAGAGCGAGATTTCCCAGCGAGAACGTCTCCGAACAGGTAGAATCCAAATAAGGGATTTCCCCTGCTCGTATCGACCTATCAATAAAAAATAAAAATATTCTCTAATAGTGGCTAACTGAACTTTTTTCTAATTCAGGCTGAAGAATTTCGAAATATCTATTTCAATCAATTTCTAGAAACATTTTTCACGCAAAAAAGAAATAGATCGTTGACTTCTCTAAACTTTTTACAAGGAAAATATATGTACTGTTTATTCACAGGTTGAGATGTATACAATGTAATTATGCCAATACCTTAAATAGGTTTACTAAATTTATATCATTTCAGTTTAGGTTTGACAATTTTTATATCAATTTTGATACTTTTTGCATCAATTTTGACAATGAAAAGTTCAATTTTGACAATGCAATAAGCAATATTGAAATTTTACATCAGTTTCGACAATGTGATATTCAATTTTAACATTTTTTAGATCAATTTTGACAAATATTTTTATAGCGGACACACATAAGGACTTTTTCTATTTGGCTAAATCAAGATGAGAGTTATAGTCTGATATTCACTAACTTATGATCTTGTGATTCACCCTTGTAGATATAACACTGATGCTTCTCGAATTGGTCATTTTTATTCTTGAAAAATTTGTGTCAATTCTGGAATAAAAGCAATATTTTTTAATTCGGAGTTGCTTTTATGTGAATTTCTTGACACTCAATCTTATTCGACAACTCCTTTCAACTGCAATTCATGATCTACTTGAAAATAAAGACCACTCGGTTAAATTAGAATTATGATGTATTGATACTTTTTTGGAGTTTTGTTCAAAAGAATCCAAAACTAATCTTTACTGATGACTTCTTATACAATATTTTTTTGCTTGTTTCAATGTTCACTAATATAAAAAACTAATTTTAGATAGTAATGAAAAACTAAACCATTCATTCGACTGCTAAAATTAATCTCATTTTTATTGTGAAAGAAATAACAAACATCTTTCCTATATATTTTGTCTCCACATTAGTTGCGACTTTATTTCGTCATTGTGTCCACATTCTCTTTATATGAATGAGTTAAGGCTACAGCTAAATTTATCTTAGTGATTTTGATTCCGTGACTGTTTTCGACTATCATACTCTCCAGTGTTTTCTTCAACACAAATAAGTGAGAAGAAAGTACAAAGAAAATTATAGTGTTTCAGAAATTTCAAAATATGCAATAGAAACAGATTAATGGAATGATCTGAAATTTTCTTTTAAAAATTCGGTTATTGTGGTTTGTAATATTATGTTGAAAAAACAGAATATAGTTGATAGACTAGTTTTGATTAGTTATTAGTTTTGATTGCGCGCACGCGTTGTTGTTGTGGTGGTTCACTTTTTATATTCATTTGTTCATTTGCTATTTGTTATTCAATTCAATAATTCTTTCTCTCTTTCCATTTCTTTTTGTCATCCATTTGTTCATTGTTTTTATCTTGCTCTCTTTTTATGTCTTTCTGTTTCCAACCCACTTCTGTTCTATGCTCTACTTGCGAAGTTAGTAACAACCGCAAGAAAGGGAGAGTCTGTTCTAGTTGCGACAGATTCTTCCACCTTTCTTGCGTGCGTCTTTCCAGGCGCGTTTCTGCCTCTCTCTTAATTGGGACTGTCCTTCCTGCCGCACTTGCCAGCCTGTTCAGTGTTCCAACCCGCAAGAACTCCCCGAAAAACCGCCATTCGCAACATCCCCGTCTGCCGAGGAAGTTCTCAAATCTATCAAGCTCTTCCGTCGTCTCCGGAAAATCCCATCCAGAATCCCAAAAGCTGCGCGTATCTTTGCAGCGTCCTCCTTGTCCGCCGCAATCGATAATGCTTTGGCATCTGATGGCCATTCCGATTGGCTTAAGCTGTTTTTGCTCGCCTCTTTCGGTCTCGGTTTTGCCCCATTAAGAGCCCGTGTGAAAACCTCCTCCATCTCGCTGGCTACAACCGTCAAACAAGAATTGGCCTTGTACGATAAGAACTTTTTTCCATCCGGTGGCTGCGGGACCACCTCGCTAGCTCCGAATTTCCCTCTGGTTCACCATCCCATAATGTGTCCTCTCACGCGAATGACGTCGATTACCTCAACAGAAAGATTAATAGTAAACTCTTGGACGGCGACGTTCGTGGTGCAGTTAGGCTGGTTGCCTCGACAAGTTCCCTTTTGCCCACGACCCCTGCTGTTTTGAATTCCCTCAGGGAAAAACATCCCCCTCAGCCAAACGACTTCAGGCCTCAGCCATCCCCTGACACCCTCGCTCTCAATCCTTTTGCTGTCTCGGAAACTCTTGTATTGAATGCCCTGAGGGACTTTTCACCTGGAAGCAGTGGTGGTGTAGATGGTCTGAGACCAGGTCATCTGAAAGACCTGACGTCTCCCACTACCGCCGAAGCTGGTCGAAAACTCCTACGCTCAATCACCAACCTGTGCAACCGCTTTATCTCCGGTTCCCTCCCCGATTTTGCTCGTGATATTTTCTTTTCCCCCAACCTTACTGCCCTTGGGAAAAAGGACAACGGCGTGAGGCCCATCGCCGTTGGGAATATCTTTCGGAGGCTCTCTGCCAACTTCTGTGTCGAGCCATTGTTCCCTGTTTGTCCTCGAAGTTTCTGCCTGTCCAACTCGGGGTCGGCGTTCCTAACGGCTGCGAAGCTGCTGTCCATTGCGACTTAACTGAATCATTCTAGGAGTTTATTATGGTCAAATTGGAACGTTTCCAACGCATTCAATTCCATCAGGCGGGACCACCTTCTGGAGTGCTGTCGTGAATTAGTCCCTTCGCCTATCCCCTTGTGCATCTCTCTTATGCTTGCTCAAGTATCCTTATGTTCAACGATATACCTATTTCTCTTCGGCCACCGGGGTCCAGCAAGGAGATCCCCTGGGTCCTGTCCTTTTTGCCTTGGGCGTTAACAGTATCGCTCACTCTGTTCGATCCCCAGTTAATATATGGTATCTGGATGACGCAACCATTTGCGGTCCCCCCGATGCTGTTTTTGACGACCTTCGTTCTATCCTCCCTTCCCTCTCGGACATCGGCCTATCTATAAACGCCGATAAATCCGAAATCGTGAACATTGCCTTAATCCGAGTGACTTCACTGCTTCAATTTCCACGTGCCGAGGCATTCTCTCAGATGTCCGGATTACGGACAAATCAAATCTTACGATCCTCGGTACCCCCCATGGGGGCTTCTGCCCTCGAATGCTCACTCTCTGGAAAAATTTCCCACTTATCCAAAATGATCGACAAGCTTAAAGTCATCGAGCCTCATGTGGCTCTTTTCCTCCTCCGAAATCACTTTTCCGTCCCTAAGATCCTTTACACCCTAAGATGCGCACCCTGCTTTCAAAGAGGCGACCTTCTTTCCGACCTTGACAATATCCTCAGGCTCGGTACGAGCTCTCTTTGCAATCTGGCTTTCGACGATCCAGGTTGGACTCAGGCATCCCTGCCTGTACGCTGGGGCGGCCTTGGCTTGAGATCCTATTCCGATCTTGCCTCCCGGCATTCCTATCCGCTCATCACGCTTCTCGTACTCTCTCACAGACATCGTTCTTAGAAACCTCCCCGAACGGAAATTGTCTGAAGTTTACTCTGCAGCCCCGTGGTCGGTGGGAGGCTCGGTTTGGTTCGAAGCTGCCCAATTCTCAATCTGCACACCGTAAATGGGACGAAATCTCTTGTCAGGCAATCTTCGAAGGCCTGCTTCCTGTCTCCAATCAAACACCGTGTCGCTTGCCTCCGTGCAGGTCGCTGTGAAGGCAGCGGTGTCTGGTTAAAGGCTCTCCCTCTCCTTCCATCGGGAACCTGTTGGACAAGGAATGCCTAAGAATTGCAATCTCCCTCCGTGTCGGGCTGAAAATCTGCCAGACGCACAAATGCCGTTGTGGAGGAACTGTTGACGAGTACGGTTTGCATCCCCTCGCTTGCCGGCGGAGTGCCGGTCGTGCCCCCCGTCACAGTGAACTCAACTCAGTCATACAGAGAGCCCTCGCTTCAGCAGGCATCCCGTCAATCCTTGAACCTGTTGGATTGGATAGAGGGGATGGCAAACGCCCTGACGGCATGTCCACCTTCCCCTACGAGCAGGGGAAATCCCTTATTTGGGATTCTACCTGTTCGGACACGTTCTCGCTGGGAAATCTCGCTCTGTCCGCCGCCAATCCTGGGCACGCTTCGAGGCAGGCCGAGGAGCGAAAGATTCTCAAGTACGGCCACCTCTCCAACTCGCTGCTCTTTACTCCAATTGCCGTGGAGTCCTCCGGGATCTTCGGTCCCAAGACACTCCGCTTCCTTCGCTCGCTCGGTCGACGGATTTCAAGGACTAGTCACGATCCAAGAGAGTTTTCTTGGCTCCTGGAACGTCTGTCGATTGCTGTGATCCGAGGGAACGGCTTCGCCATTCGCGAGGCTGGTCGGGTGTCTCGTGAGGCCTTTAATTAACTTAGCTATCTTTAATTTCTTTCTTGCTTTCAGAATTAAATATATTATCGCCCAAAAAAAAAAAAGTTGATAGACTTGTTTGGATGTAGGCTATTTATAAAATGAGCTTATTTGGAAATTATTCTATCTCTCTCATTTTTCTTCATACATTGAAATCGAATGTAGCGTTTTCATTCTTTTTGATAAATATTTCTTGTCAGCCATGAGGGCAAAAAGGTGGGTCACAAATCTCGTTGAACCTCCAAAGAGGATACCCAACGTGGTTGATCTTAGGTGTTTAATTTAAAATTTAGAACTCGAAAATCTGTGGTAAATATCAAAGACATACTTGCCTCTATCCAAAGTGAGGTCGATTTTCCCCGAGGGTTTTTACCGAAGAGAGTGAGGAAAGTAAATGCTCAGCAAGTACTGCAGGAAATTTGCTTCCAAGTGCAAAGAATCAAGGAAACCGGAACGATAAAAATCTAAAGGCAAACCCTTAAAATAGTTATTCTGGCTCGGATCGACCTATCAATAAAAAATAAATTAATTCCAACCCAGACTTGAACATCAATGAAGTTACGGATATTATACAGTGTCACATTTAACCAACATATCACATGCTAATGCCCCAAAAATTGGAAAACCACAATAGTGAGAATATAAATAAGCTAATTTCAAATAAATTGTTGGCAATATCATTCAAACAAAACGCACGACAAGAATGCCAACAGGCATATAATTATCTACTTTTCACAGTGACAAACCTTTGTTTTGAAATTGAATTGATTTTTATCGGAATTTACTAGGGTTTTGTGGGAATATCGTTTATATATTTTTTTTTATTCAGGTATTATATGACAGTTTTTATTGAATAAAGTTTAAAGGATTTTTAAAAATTTAATATGTTTTAATAATTAATAAACTTATAATAAATATTATTAGTCTAATTTGTTCTTGTGATGTCCCTCGTAATCGATCTACGAAACAGTAAATACAACTAATTAACCCCAGAAATAATGGAGGAAATGATTGACCCTCATCGCTACCAACAATCCATCCTCATCCTCGACGAAAGGACCAAACGAATAATGTCCTGCTGCATAAAACTCCACGAATTAGCCGACAGAGGAATATGCAGTAACCCCACCAACTCATCCCCAGGCGTCGAACGTCTGGAGGCAAGGAGACAACCCCTCTCCATTAACGCCATCTACTTCATATCCCCCACCCAAGAGGTACCCCACCTCCTAACCCCAGTCCTTCGCCTACCTCATCGACGACTTTGACTCCAAGCCTGCCTACTCCTCAGCCTCCGTCTTCTCTCCCGGGGTCATCGGTGATGACGTCATCGCCACTGTGGGGCAAAATGACGTGAGGAAGTACCTCAAAAGGATGACTGAGTTGGATGTGGATTTTGTCCCTTTCTCTGCCAATGTGGCACTTTTGGACACTCCCAAGTCCTTCCAGGCGTGTTTTGGTGTCCCTCATACTATTTTCCCGCCACAATTGTTGTCGAATGTGGAGTCATTGGTGTCCTTCTGTGCCTTCCTGAGAGAAGAGCCGAACATTGCCTATTACAAGTGAGACCCCTCTATAACCAGGCCGGGCACATGTACCTACAAATTTGCCACGCTGTTGAAGGAGAGACTCGCCTCTCTCGCCAATTTGGAGGCTCAGAACAAAAACGTGGCTATTTTGGGACATTTTTAGGAGTTTGTGTCACAAAAGTCGCTCATTTTGGTGGTCGACCGCAGCATGGATGTGATAACCCCCATCATCCACTCCCTCAGACTCGAATCACTCGCTTATGACATATTGCCAATGGAGGGAAATATTTACACGTTTTTTTCCCGCCATTTTATATTAGGCCGTCGGGAAGTGAGAAAAAAGACGCGGGAGTGGTCCTCGACGACTTTCACCAGTTTTGGGCGAAGTACCGCCACCTTCACATCGCGGAGGCCACCCGGTTTGTGGGTCAGTCTAATTGGGAGGGAAATATCCGCGGCCATGAAGAGTCTGACCAAGGAGGTCTCCGCGGACACAAAAACGGTGACGGCCTTCGCGGACAAAGTCAAACAAATGCCCTTCTACCGTCGACAACTGTCCCAGCTGAGTGTCCTCCTCAAAATCGCGGAGGAGTGTGTGGGGTACTGCCAAGGGGGTGGTCAGGCGGCGTGTGTGGTCGAACAGGAGTTGGTGAGTGGGGTGGATAAGAACGGAGACACAATCCGTGACTTTATGGTGACCATCCTTCCCATCATCTGTGACAAAAAAGTGTCCGTCGCCGCAAAACTCCGCGTTTTTTTTCTTTATGTCATTCAGAAAAAAGGTTCCTGGCATTTTTGGAGTGTAGGGATTTCTCGGTCGAATGTGGACAGGATATTGGGCCATGCAACCATTCCGTCCTCTGATCTTGTGGCGGTGGAGAATCTGCAGAAACTTGGCGTGAGGATATTCGACGATGACGTCATTGATTACGTAATAATATATAGGGAGGGGGGATGGTGGAGCATTACTATCGGAAGTGTCATGTGGATGTAAACCAGGAGGAGGTGTTGGTGGGTACTCGTTGGAAGCCTTCTTTGGTTAATTTGGTGAAGGTAGAGAAGTGAGTGAGTCATTTGAAGGAGACATTGTCTGGTAAGCTCAATAAGAATATGTTTTCGTTGTTGGAGGGGGGAGTGCCCACTCTGAACACCAGCAAAGTAGTGAGGTGGGTTGATTGGGTGATTGGTAGTGCGAGGTATGGGGCGTGGGCGTCGAAGGATCCTCGTCGGGGGGAGACGAAGGCTTATTTGATTGTCTACATGATTGGAGGGATCACCCCCAGTGAGATCGCGGCCGTGAATGACCTCAATGAGGAATTGAGTGCGACCTGTCGGATTGTCCTTGTGTCTGATTTTATATCTACCTGGCCTGTATTTCTGGATAATTTACGGTCGCTTTAATTAACTCTAATTAATATTTATTGATGACAATTAGTGTTATTCTCTAGGCTTATTAATTAGTGGGTATTCAAACATTAGTGGGTTAAGTGTGTTTGTTAGTTTTTGGCATAAAATTTATTTTTGCTATTAAATTTTCAAATTGAACGTCTATTGGTCAAAGCTACTTGGAGTAAATTGAACATTTAAAAATAATTTAAAATCGATTTATTTTAAGAAAACTTTGACCTCTACATGAACGACATTTTAAACAGTCATAAAATCAAATGCTAATTAGTCTTGGGACAAATCACCTTAATTATCAAGGGAATATTAATGCTTTGTAAAATATCCTTTATTCCACAAAAACTGCATTTAAACGATTTTGTAATTGCACACAAGTTTTTTACAAGTTTCTTCAATACAAAATAATTTTAATTCCATGATATTTGTTGATGAAGTTTAATTTTATTAACCAAAACGAAGCTAGATTAGTTTTATATTATAAAAATTTGTTGATTATGTGCTCATACTTTGACTTTTAATTCTTTCCAAAGATTTTCAATTGGATTTAGATCTGAGGATTGACTTGCCTTCAAGGGTATTAATTAAACGTCCTTCTAGCGATTTTTGAGTTTTTTTGCTGTATGTTTCAGATCATTGTCCTGTTGAAATGTCCAATTTCCCACAATACCACATTTCTTAATTGACGAAAAAATATTTTTTCCCGAAATATCACAGTATATAGAAGCATTAAATATTCTGTTTATTACATAAAGTTTCCCAACTCCCAAGAAGGAAAACACCCCCATAGCATAATACTGCCACCGCCATGTTTAATTGTTAATATGGTATTTTGTTCTTTAGGTCACACCATAAATCAAGGATAGAGTTAATCTTGTATGATTGTCTTGAAGCGGCAAGGTTTTTGCATTACATAAGTTTGTTTATTGTGTGTCGTCCGTCAAGGAAGATTCGACAAATCGGATCGACATTTTTGTCCAGTTTGTTTTGGTAGTCGAAGAATAAAGGATGGTGCCCACAGCGAAATCTTGCAAGTTCGACTCGATCTCTAAGGCTGAGATCATTTTCAGCTGTGTATATTTTTTGAGGGTCAAAAATATTGTTTACAGTTAATGCTTTCAAGAAGGACTTTGTTAACAGTTCTTTTATGATCGATGGTTTTTTGTTAGTGAATGCGTTTAGGATACGAATGTAGTAAAGTCTTGGTGCCTTTTTGACGTTCCTGTCAGGGGTTCGTATTCTCGTAAGATTGCGCCTTGGATGGTTTTTGATTATACATTCAGAGGCGAAAAATTGGGTTCCATAAATGTCCATTGGGTTCCATTATCTGATACATCTGGTCGGGCGGAGTAGATTTCATACGACCCATAATGATTTTGAGTGCTTGGTTTAGGATTGATTTTGATTTCTGAAAAGTGTTTTTGACAACAGGGGCGCCCATGATTGACTTGCATAGTTCAATGTTTGAAGAATATATTCTTTGTATAGAAATGTTAGGCAGTCTTTATTTTTCAAAGTCGGTTCATGTGAGTGAGCAGAGGGAATTCATGTTACATTTACATTTATAAGTCAGGTTTTCAATGTGTTGGCGAAATCATATGGAGAAATCATAGGTTATCCCGAATATTTGATTTTTTTGTGTGGGAGATTTGAATTTTGTTGGGTGTGATTGTCGAAATGAAGTTTTGTTCTCGTATATGCATTGTTAGAAGAGGGACTGATGATTTAGTTGGTGATAGAGATAGGCCGTTTAGAGTAATCCAGTTGTACATAGTATCAATGAATGGTTGAACATGATGACATGGCGTTATTTGGCCCGTGTTTAATAAATTGATCGTAATATCATCTGCGTATAAGTACAGATATATATTTTCGGGTGGTGTAGAAATGGCTATTCGTTAAACAGCAATAGGTCTGGTAGATTGAATAGTTATAATACTAGTGTTTTATTTATTTAACCGCCAAGACCACGATAAGAGTCAAACAAAAGTCACGTGATCCCGATGCACTCGACCAGGGACCTCATCTTCGCTCGGTGATCTTTCCACGAGCCCACAGAAGATCGCACCGGGCGGCAGGCCGTTTTTGACGGGGCATTTGCTGACGGACCGAGATTCAGCTTGATAAGGTTTTTCAGAGAAGCTGGACCGGGGCGTTCGCTATCATGCGACCAACGATCGGTTAATCTGAGGGCCTTTTGTTGGGCCTCCTCGATTCGCCTCCTGTTGGACCACGATAACCGCGGGCCCCATGATCCGCAGGCGTAGGTGATAGATTGTTCGAAGTACTGGCGGTAGATATTCGCCAGTACCGGGTGCGACCCGAACAAGATGTTCCCTTGGACGATCGTAACGAAACTCTTTGGAGAAGATGACAAATCAATTCAAAATTAGTACAGTTTCATTGATCGATATGAAAATGAATTCAATTATTTTATCAAAAAATAAATAAATAACCAACTGTCCCAAGACTAATGGCACCTGATATTCCAGCTCTTGAATTAAATATAGGTGCATTTTTATACTTTTTGAAAACTTAAATAAAAACAGTTATGTTAAAGAAAATGAAATTCTGTTAAAAATCAACAAGTGTCACAAGACTAATTTGACTTACTTTAAAGCGTCAGGCGTTGCACGGATCTAACCCTTGGCTGCTGATCAAGAGGTCATTTCTTAATTTGGCCATAAAATTTGCCAAAAATGGCCAATTTACAAGGGTTCACTGTATTTTTCAAACTTATTGACTACAAAGACATTATGGTCACTTTAGAGTTGTGCATCATTGATAGTTTATTAGCAAACAGGTCGTATTCATGCATTTTCTCTATTTTTATTTGTTTTAATAATTTTAGAGTTTATCCCAATTAGCATGATTTTACTGAAGTCTGATTTGGTACTTTTGCAGTAGTCTACAGCCACTTTCTAGCAAGTTTCAAAATAATACTATTTTTTACAGTGATAATATATGTGTTTTATAATTAATTACTATAAAATAAAATAATAATCCAACGTGTTATAAATTTAAATGAGACGTGAACTCAACCTGTTCAATTTACCAAAAGATACTTCCGAAGCCACAAAATTTCTGCAAACTAATGGAATAGTGCCCATCGTCAAGTTATGCAGCCGCGGCCACTCGGTGTCCCTCAGAATGTGCAATCCACCGGTATGGTATTGTCACAAAAGAGAGTGCAGAACTAGTTCTGGATTGAAAGCCGGTATAAAATACGTTGTAAAAATGTACAGGAACTTGGCTAGAGGGAGCCAGAGTACCTTTGGAGGATATCATAAGATTTATTTTCTTGTGGGCCAATGACATATCATCGGTCAAAGTGTGTTCAGACAATTTGGGGTGGGCTGGGCATACGACTGTGGATTGGTCGATGTACCTTCGTGATATTTGCATACAATCACTCACATCTCGTCGAAGAAGGAAAATAGGTTAGTGTATATTTAAATAGTATTAGGAGGTGAAGGAATGGTGGTCGAGATAGATGAGAGTTATTTTGTCGACTCTACTACGGGAGCACACACACAACACATTGAACGGTTTGAAATTAATAATTAGTTAATAGAATGTGGGGGAGCGCGAAATGGCGCAATAAGAGACAGAGAGGGACTGTCCGCAGGCATATGAATAGCTACTTCTCAGAATTTATCTGGAGGCAAGAACACAAGAAACAGGAATTTGAGAAAATTGTCGAAGCTATATCAATATGCTGGCCACCTCAGACCAAAGTGAAGGATAAATGAGTTAAATTTTTTTTTTTTTTTTTTTTTTTTTATATGTAATTAACAATAGTTATTAACTAACTAAATTCCCGGCATCGTAAATGGAAACACAGTTTCCACGTACTATGGCCAAGGAAATCCTTCGAAAAGCCACTTGACTCGCGTGGGTCTCCCGTTTATGGGAGATCATGCGGCCAAGCTTTTTTAGAAAGGAAAGAGACTTTTCGCCGATGACGCCGGAAGTCTCGACGGCGATGGGAGTGAACAGATACCGTTCAGAGAGCTCCTTGTACTTTCCAATCTTCATCTTCTCGGTTTTGCGAGAGACTGAGCCAGGCTCGACAGCTGAAGAGTTAAATATTTAAAAAAAATTAGTAAATAATTCATTTTTTAAATAATTCATTTTTTATAGTAATTAATTATAAAACACATATATTATCACTGGAAAAAATAGTATTTTTTTGAAACTCGCTAAAAAGTGGCTGTAGACTACTACAAAAGTACCTCTGATTTTTATATTTATTAATTTATTCACACATATTTTGGTCGGTGTGTACAAAACGTCAACCACATGCATTGATTACACCCCGTTCTCAGACCTTCCTTTATATTGCCTTAATAAAAGAAAGCAAATTAAATGAAAAACACAAAAAGCCAAAAATTCCAGATTATTCCACTATACTACTTGACAGACTTTCCCCCGATGGAGGCCTGATTACGTTCATCAGTAAAAATATCTCATATATTGAAACATCAAACGATTTCAAATATCAAGTCGGTGAAAAAACCGAGCTAAAATCACCCAAAATACAAAATAACATGAAATCCGATCTCATTATAATCAACATCTACATTTTCCCAACCTCAATTACTATTCCATGCTCATACAATCCTTATTTTAAAACTTTCAACGACATGAATTGTCTCCTCTGAATGCACACAGCACATCCTGGTACAAATCAAACCTTAACAACTTTTGCGGCAACTTAATATGTGAACAATTCCACAATCTATTCATTATCAACAACCTCAAAAAATACACCCACCAACCATACCAATCAAAACACAACAACACTTCTCCGGATATCTCCTTCTGCTCTCCAAACCTAACATCAAATACCATATGGAACACAATCAATCAAATATCATACACCAATCCTAATACAAACTCATGCCATAATCAACATTCCGAACAATAACACGTCTATAAAGACAAAAGAGCCAAATGGAGCCTCTATAAAAACGAAACCGAAAAACTTTTCTTGGAAATTACCGGGAACAAATTCCTGTCAAATATACATAAATCCAACAAGCTTTTCGCTGACATTATCTCGAAAGCAGGGAAAAGACACATCCCCATGGGAAACATAAGGAAATAAAACCCGAACTACACCAAGGAAATAGCAGATTTAATGAAAACTTGTGACAACCTCAAACACAATAAGTCTTAAAAAGGAATCACGGATATTGCCACCCGACTAAGGGAACTAAACAAGAAGATATCTAACAAACTCAAGGAAAGGAAACGAGAGTGTCACTCACACAAACCACGAGTACAGAAATACCCTCTTGACCACAATTCCAATCCATTCACCTAAAAAGAAGTAAAAAACGTAATTGCCAACCTCAAATTTTAAACAGAATATCTCATAAACTTCCAATTGGTAAAACGCAACATGGCTTTAGACAATATCATTCAGTCGGTGGGTATCTGCAGAGTATCCACCAAACCTAAAAGAAGATCAAAAACAATAAGTTTGTAGTTCCCGGACAGTAACAAAAAAGTAAATTGACTCCTCAATGATTAGAACGAATAGGGAACAGTAAGAAACTTCCAAATCATGTCCAATTTATATCAAAGATGCAACACAGTTTTTGAAATTCTTGAATAAAGTCACATTTTTCAGCAAAATCTTCCCGTTCTTGGGTCATTTCGCAAATAATCCACCGATATCTCTTGTCAGTTATATAAAGTCAGTTTCTCGTCAGTTTTTTGTTAATAATGTCTATCATTTTCGCCTTAAGAGAAGCAATCTCTAATTTGTAAAACTAAAAATCACAATCCACAATCACAAACCTTAGTAAGGTGGCATTTTTCTATCTTGGGATTCTTTTCAGGCGTATTTTTAATGTTTTGTGCTCCTCTGGCATACTCGAGTGAGTTTATTGTCTCTCCTAGGCAACTTCCAGCTGGGGAAATGTTGACTATCATTTCTGTTTCAGTGGTCCCTCCAAATGAATCTTCGAGGATTCTTGTCAGTTTGCTCTCTCGTTAAGGAATGTGGGGAGTTTTGGTAGTCAAAGCATAAATAACTCGTCCCAAGTCAATAAACTTTGATTTATGGAGGCTGGGAGTTAAAAACACTACATTACCCGCCTCCGGAATTCTGTAATTGCTACTCCCTGTTCGGCTACTTCCTTCAGATCCTGCAAAATCCACCTGATAACAGTCAATGAATAAAGACATGCCAAATTTAGTTTCCCTACACTAATTGAGTCATCTCTATTTCCGCGAACTCTAAATTACTTCTTGCCGCAAACTCTTGCCAACGAAATCAACATTTTAGTCAATTTTGGAACAAGACTCCAAACGTCGCCAAAACCATTTTGTATAATATTTGATCAATGTTCAACTCCATGCAAGATTATCCCTGGTCTAGACTGGATCACTTATACTGGATGTACATGCAAATACTGTGATACATTAAACACCTAATATAAACGTGAATTACGTGGATATCGACGCATTTTCACGTATAGTCAGATTAAAACATTTTATGAGTAAAATTGATACTGATTGTATTTGAAAAAGCAGTGATTGTGGATTAATGTGATGTAGATTAAGTCGATGGATGCACTTCAAAATTGTAAAAGACAAATAATCACAGAGTAAATATATAATGTGTTAGTTTAGTAAGAGTAGTCTGCACCTCTGTCTGCCCCCATTAAGCACAGTTTAGTGCAAAGTGGAATGTTAATAATTAAATATTCGGATGACACTAATTGTCGTAAGTTATAGCGTCCGGGCCAGTTCTAAGTGTCCGGAGTGATAAATCGGATTTATCACTCCAAATCATTATGATTTTGAAAACTCTTCATTTTGCAGACGATTAATTATTCTCTTATTCCAAATCAGGAACACATAAAATTGTTATATGTCCTTTTGAACATGAAAGGATTCAATCTATTCTTTGTGATGAACATAATGAAGGACATCCTGGGTTCAATAAAATGTGTTATCTAATTTTTCAAAAATATATTGGAATTAAACAATGTATAATTCGTGATTTTGTATCAAAATGCATACCGTGCCAATCATTTAACTCTTTAAGTACTTGTGAAAATATCAGAATGATTTCTGTGAAAAAAAAATACGAAAGATTTATCGCCGACTGTATAGATCTAAGGCGGTATTCTGCAAATAATGACAATTTTAAATGGATACTTACTGTCATCGATGCATACACAAAGTTTGCATGGTCATTCGCGTTAGAGAATAAAACATCACAAAGCATCTATAATGCAATTGAGAGTTTATTCCAGACTGTCGGTCCTCCAATTTATTTTCATTCGGACAATGGAAAGGAATTCCGCAACAAAGAAGTTCAAAACTTTTTGATGATTGGAAAATAACCGATATATGGAAGACCAAGGCACCCACAATCTCAAGGACAATAGAAAGATATAACCAAACTCTCAAACGTTGGTTGGGGAAGACTTTGTTCGCAACAGAATCTATAAGGTGGAGAGAAATTCTACAGAAGGTGGTGTATAAATACAACATAACTTGTCATCGCGCAACTGGAAAGTCACCATTTTGGTTAGCCTCTTTTTATTTACCCAGTCTATTTTACGGAATAACGGGTTTTAATATTTTGCCATGTGGAGGCGCAGAAGAAGAGATTAACTCAGAATCGGAAGAAACGGAATTATCCTTAGAAGTAAAAACTCATAATGAAAAGTATAAAAGAAAAGTTACAGAAGACGCAAAAAAAATTTTCGAAAAAAAGATGTCACCGGTTTTATAGCCCACTGGGTTGGATAACCCACCTACTGCCATATTTTATAATAATAATATTTTTCATATATTTAATTTCATTGGAAAAAATGATTTTCTTAATTATTTTAATAATTTATTGTTCTTTTATTTAAATATTTTAGCGTGAAAACTATAACTTTTTATTAATAAAGTTTAAAAACTGTGAAAATAACTAGGGTTGTTCAATAAAGTTTAATTAGAATATAGTTCTTTTGAAATTAACGACAAACCAACTTAATGAAATAAAAAATTTTGATGACACCACTACTATATACGATAAAGAGAAAAGGAGAAGGTTCAGGACGCTTAAAAATCGTTTTTGCTTCAAAGTTCCTGAAAAAGCGTATATAAAAGTCGGAAATAAAAAACTGCGTTTTTTTTACTCTAGAAGAAAGTGAGCTAAAGTTAAAAATTATTGAGGTATCTATTTCAAAACAATTGAAGATCGAGCATATGAATACTCATTTTGGTAGAGACAGAATGCTCTCGTTACTAAGAGACCAAATATATTCAGTAACAAGGGAAGAAATTTGTAGTGTGATAGCAAAATGTGTCTATTGCCAAGTAATGTTGTTAATCAGTGTTAGTCGAAAAATTTCATGGCAAAAAACCAACTATCAGCCCCATAATTGCAAGAGAACCTAGAGATCGGTATATTGCAGATTTAGTGGATCTAAGGAGATATTCAAACCTTAACAGCAATTATGGATGGGTCTTTTTTTGAATAAGTCTTAGTTGGTTGTTGTAATCGACTCCTTTTCCAAATTTGCAGTGGTAAAACTTGCAAAAACGAAATCAGCTGAAGAAATAACAAGAAAGTTAAAAAAAATTTTCTTCTCAATCCGACCCCGAAAGAGATTCGGAGAGAACAGAAGATTCAATAAATGCATTGTTAATGTTCGACGGAACAAATCCAGAACTAAGTGATGAGTCAAATTCGAATTATTTTGAAAATGACGATAAAAGAACTGAGAAACAAGTGCATGAAAACCTTGTTAAAGCTGGAGAGAAAATGAAAAAACGTCGTAAGTGGAAATATGACGCAGAAGACATTGAAATTGGAGATACAGTGCTGCTGAAACACGACAGGGATGATAACCCCGGTAACCGTAGATACCCATTATATGACGAACTGGATATAAGTACACAGTTTCAGAAAAATTTGAAACAACGTGTACTATTAATAAAGATAATGGAAAAACAGTATCAAACATTTAAGTAGATTAAAAAAAATTTGATTAAAATTTTGATTTTTTTTTAAATTTTATTTATTTTAAAAATGTAAAGCACAAATGAATGATGTGTTATTTATGCAACAGGCAGAAATATAAAAACTAATAAAAAAGAAGAAAATCAAAGTTAATTATATTTTCTGATGATTTTTAGATTATATTTATATTTTTTTGGTAGTTTTTTCGATGGTGGGTTATCCAACCCGGTGGGCTATAAAACCGGTGACAAAAGATATCACAATTGGAGATAATGTTACAATTAAAATTGATTTCGATAAAAATATAAAAACAAGAAAATATCCACTCACTAGTTTTTTTAGCAAGGAACAATTTCTAGTAGTGAAAGAAGTTTCTCTGCATTCCGTTCTCGTTGAGAATTGCACATCTGGTGAAAGGAAGACAATTCCAAAGTCAATGATTAAAAAATTAACTTTTAAAAAATTACATTTTCATTTTATATTCAATCAATTTGTAATGTTTCTTTAAAAATTGTTTCATAATATAAGTGAACTTTTGCTTTGTTTTATTCGACATAGGAGACGTTGCTTCTATACTGGAAGAAGGTCATCTCGTCTAAACCCTTTTCGTCACATAAATAAGGACCGGAAGAGTTTGCACAGAATCATATGTAGCGGTTGAATACAGACTCTGTTGAAAACTGAATTTATATTATACGAGACTGTTTGGAACAATGTTTGTAAATTTTATTATGTATTTTTATGTTTAGTTTCGGTTTTCGATTTAGCTCTCGAAAATCCTTCGAAGTGAACTCATTCCTCTCAACACATCGTATTGACATTGCACTGTTCCAAGAGACGAGGCTCTCTCCATGTAAACATAACTAATTAACAATCGAAGCTATTTCTTTGTGAATTCGTGGTTAATGAAGATACATTACGTAATTCATTTAATTTTTAGAAGAGTCGATAGTGGAAATAGACAAGTGCAAATTTTTTCACAGAAAGTACCATCATTGGCGACCAGGCCATTGGGTATTGGGTGGAATAGACAGGGAAACTAGAAAGTACTTTTTGAAAAAGTTGCAGGTTCTTTTTCCCATTTATCCTTTAGATAGGACAGCGGAGAAACACTCAATGAAGTTATCGTTCGACGCGTACTTCCCAAAAACTCGTAAAAAGGCAATTACTAAAATTGGAGATTACCGCACTTCTTTGCGGTGAAAGGAATCTATGGCCTTCAGTTTAGTATCCGAGCTCCCACATGTCAAAGAATTATAAAGTAGACAGGTTCACAAATGCGTTGTGGAGCCTTGATCTGAGTTGGCAATTTACCGGCCGGGCTTGGAGCCAAGTTTGCATATTCTGCTATCTTCGAGTAGAGCCCCATGTTTCTTGACATTCCTCAAAGTTTCAACAAGTCATGTTCGTTTGTTTTATCTCAGTGAATTCAATTTTGGAAGTGTTGTACGCTCAATTCTTTCTCGATCAGGTCGGCTTCCCGTCCATGAAGCTTTCAGACCGAATTCTTTCTTTCATTAAATGATTAGGCGTTGTTAACATACATAAAGAATTAATGAAGAAATAATAAATTGACTGCGTGAAAAATACAAAACAATATCTCTTTGAGGAAACCTCCTTATTCTCTTTGATTGAGTCATCTCAGGACAACCAGGACCACGAATACAAATAAAACGACCGAAAACACACCTTCTGGTCAAAAACTTTAAAATGGGAAAGAGTATATAGAATTTTAAAAAACAGATTAGAAACAGATTAGAGGAATAAAATCGGAAAATATCACAAAAATGACGAAATTTCAGATAATTAAATCACTAAAAGAAATTTCATCACAAAATATTCCTTCTGAATCCAATTTAATACAAAAAAATAAAACTAAACTAAATAACAAGAACACCACAACAAACTAATTCAGCGGCATCTATGCATGTGCCATAATTTATTAGGTTTGCCATCAAAAATTAAGATAATTAAACAATAATTAATGAAAAATAGTTTATAATTATTATTGAAATAATTATCTGTATCTTTTATTTAGGTTTTTCTAATCGGTCCATAAAAAGTACATCTAATTAAATTTTGTAAATTTCTAGGTTCATTTTTTACTAAGGATAAGTAAAATCATCTCTGAAATATATTTGATCAAAAATACTTCTTATTTAAGACGCCATGTCAAAAGTGCTTTCCATTATCAATGTCTATGCTCCTCACAGTGATATTCTCCGTCGTCAATTCGATAAGGTTGCTTTATCTGAATCTTGATCATACGGAGGGTCTGGGGTCGGAGTGATCATAAAATGATTGTTGGACGTTAAAGAGACGCTATACGTTTCTTGAATCGGTGAAATTCCTACCTGGAACTACTTTTCCTCCGTGGCGACTAGGCTCTCATGGAACTTTTTCCTGAAAGAAATCCATATAGCGGCTGGCAAACACATCAGAAAGCAGACAAATAAACCCAGTCTGGAAAGGTATGCCATCCAGATGTGTATTCACATACCGTTAAGCAAAAAGATCGTAAACTCAAAATTAAAAATAAATATGACTGTAACAACAAATATGTATTGAAGAATGAACGTGCAAGAATACAAAGACGATTCAAGAAATTGAATTGTCAGCACGGAACTGAAGTCTTTTTTAGGAGAAATCGAAGAACTCGAGGGCGAGGCACACATGTTTCATGCAACTACTTAAAATAAGAAAATACAGAAAACTCAAAATCATCAACGACATTTGAAAAATTATTCAACCCCTGACATGAACATTGAAGTTAAACTTATTAATTCAGTGATTGACAATGCCTTTTAATTGGAACATTCCTATTCGACGATGTTTCAGAACCAACGATGGAAAAATTGTCGTTAAATTTTACGTTGAAAAGGAATTTATGGAGTCCTTTATCCACACTAAGACGCATCAAAAAGACTATTATGTATTTTAAGAAAACAGATGTGCTAACCTTAGTGCTATAAAAACTAAACCGAAATTATTTTGGATATCTCAGATTTTTCTTGAAATAATTTTTGTGGGAATTAAGTTAGATTTGATCGACGTATCAATTTAACTATTTATGTTCATTTAATTTCGCTTTATTGATGGCGAAGTATAAATTTGCAACGGCTCAAATAATAGATTCGAAATATTTGTTTTCTTGATTTTATTTGTTCGTAAAATATGCTTTATAAACACGTTCAATCCTTCAGTCCATCCTCTAGAATAATATTTATGTAAAAATTGTCTCTAAAAACTACATCAGGCGTCGCAGAGATCTAACCCTTGGCTAATCAAAAAAATTGCCAAAACAGGAGGGTAATTCCTACAACACAATAAAAATCAGCAAACTCGCATTTACAGGGAAAATAAGTAAATATAAAATCACACTTTATCCAAATGTGCATAGACTACACGCAATTTACGACGCGGATTCCTCGACCGATTCTTCCACGGTTTGCCACACTCGTCGGAATATACCCGAGGAGGGTCACGTTGCATTGGATTGTGAGACATGTACCCATATCCAACCGACCCTTCATTCCTCCGAAAGAACACCTCGTCCAACTTATCCAACAACACGTCCTTCGTCACAGACTCCACACATTTGACGACATCCCGCACCTTCATCCCCTTCACCCTCTCCACCAGTCCAGAAATAGGCTGATACTCATCCACCGACACTCCAGGCGGGGGGTGGCAGTAAACCAGACATCCCTGAGATGATTGACCAAGCATACAGCCGAGTAGTCCTTGATCAGTCTGTGGGCAGCCTTCGCGTAGTTTGGCCGTCCTTTGCTCATCCAATTCCTCGCCTCTGCGGATTACTGCCAGTCCCCACCTGCCAGAGTCCCCAAAAAATCTTCCGTGAGTTTATACTGTGATGGTGGAGGACTATTCTCAGTGAATGTCACATTATAGAACTGCTTGAGCACGCAAATGGGAATTCGTTGGACAATCTGAATGATACACTCAAAATGTACCAGAATGGCAGGAGACATGTAATCTATCATTTGAGAGAGGGGCAGTATTGAGGATAGGACTAGTTCAGACTGGTCAATCACAAAATTAGGCATGACAAGTCCTGGACAGTCACACAACATCAATTTGTTATCCTCGTGAGTTATTAAATGAGTCTGCAAGTGCTTTGTCCGGCCTGGGGTGGCTGAGACTGCTGTCTTCTTGTTGTTCAGAAGAGCATTGATGGTCGAACTCTTTCCAACATTGGGATACCCAATCATCCCCACAGAACATGTCTCCTCACTCGACATTCCTCTCAACTTTCTTAGCAACTCATCCCGATTTAGAATTGGCCACTCCTCCACTTCCTCAGCCCCACAAAGAGCAGACCAAAAGAACACATTCACCCCGATCGAGTCAAAATATTTGTTCCAGAACATTCTAGAACATTCCAGAATATTCTACCTCTGGTTGGCAGTGAGAAGGTCAGATTTATTTATAAGGAGAAGTACCTGCTTCTTACCATCAACTTCCTTAACATATTTCTCCAAGTCCTCACATCGAAAGAGGAGAGGATTTCGGGCATCCACCAACTGAACCACCACGTGACTGTCCAAATAAGTGAATGACGTCACCATTTCTCCACAACCCGCCACAATTGTCTCCATAAATCGATATTTCGTTCATAAGGAGTGACTCGTAGTTGGTGGGAGGATTGCATTCTACAGTCAGCAGACAGTCTACAGAGAGAGGTTGCGTCTCCAGTCGAGGAAGTAGTCCTTTTCTACTCGATCGAGGACCTGCTTAGTCCAATCCTTGCTCCACGGAGGTCTCCAATACTGAGGACACACAACCTTCGAGGGATTCGAAGATATTCCTTCAAATTCTCGTGATTTTCACACATTTCCTGTCGCTGGGCATCACTCAGTCCATTTTCGGTGGGGACCACAATTTTATACTCAGGACGGTCTAGAACATTCTGAGTGATGGAAACTTGCTGTGAAATCCCTGTCGGCCATTTGTGCGAGGGAAATGAACTCTTCGAGGGTACTTTGATGTGTGACTGAGATCAAAGGCGGCCGTTCTTTGATGTGTGGGGCTGCATTTTCGTTTAGTGCCACCTGGAAGTAAATATTTTTGTAGTACAAAGTTGTTAGTGTTGTGTCTTCGCTTATTTTCTGCTCGTTTATTACCGATTAGACTCTCTCCTAGGTTGGCTGTTCGGGGTCTTGGCATTATTGTTGTCTAGTTTTGATAATTACAACAACAGACAACTCACACGTTTAAATTTAAAAAAACATTAATACTTTATTAAATAAGTTTTTAATAAAATAAATACAAACAGTATAACTTTAAAATTAGCACAAATAGTTCAACACGTTTAATAATAATAACATATAGTACGTGAAATTTCCGAGAAATGTAACAAAAATAAGTGGAATAGTCGCTGCACTCGTTGCCGAGCCTATTTCTCTTCTTTTATAACTTACCTCAGTGGAGGATACATGTCCTCTGTGTGAGAACATTAATGAAGGTATATATAATGTCCTTAGTGTCGAAAAATGATTTGTGTTTCCTCGATTACATGCCTTCCAATATGTCCGAACGCCCCGATCTGAGGTTTGGTTTGTACGAGTGAGGATCTAGGCCTCTTGTGTTTATATTTATGCTTCATGTGTCTTATTTGAAGGTAAATAACGGGCTGGTGGAGTTTTATTGCACGTATTTGAAAGATTATGTGCTTTCTGTTCTCTTCAAGTTTAATTTGGCTTGTCATTTCAGGAATGGCAAGAAAATTAAAACATTGAAGTGGCGTTCATAACTTATGATACAAAAATAACTCTCTACAGCTACTTAGTCAGAAATTTACATATTTATTGATAGTTGAATCGTCCCAGATGATGACTATTCAAAGACATTTGTGTGCCAATGACACCTTAATTAAGCCACAGATTGATGGGTTATCTTGTTATGTTTATTGCAATTGTCGTTGATTGGACAGGAATATTCTAAAAGCAGTACAAGTGAGTGCATTCTGGGCCCAGTCATCACATTGGGCTGTGAGTCGGTTAGTTCCTCAAATTGCTGGTTTTCCACTCGGCCCCCACCACGGCCAATGCACCCGGGGCACTCTACATCAGATCGTGGCAGTTCCAAAAAGGTGGGAATTTGCATTTATATAAACAGGATTTGTTGAGTCCTCAAAATGATTATTATGACAAATTGGAAGAACTTTGTGCTAAAACTTGCTGTTCACTATTTTTGTTTCCAAACACACACTCTGTCGCCTCTCTGCGTGTACTGACGGGCTTCGGTTTCGTCGGCGGCAAACCAAGGTTTTAAATGCTGTTTCACTCTAAAAACCTGTTTAGGTATTTATTGGGTGACATTCCGTAAAAGTCGTTGAAACTGCGTCATTTGGCAATTTCACGGAAGGGAATTGGCCCAAATTAAAAAAAGTGGCTGTTCTCGACGAGTATTCGACTAATGCGATCAAGTTGTCTGTGAATAGCAACTTTTCCTCCTCCGGCTTTGCCTATTTCCTGGTTTTCTTCGCTTTTTATGTAGTAGGCACTGATAATATACAAAACATATTCGGACAGAGGATGCTCCATGTGCATGACGTTGCATGCCCCTCTACTTTGGTCACTCTGGTGGACAATTCCGACTGTTTTGGGCTTGCGATGCTGTTCTGCAAACGGTCGTTCTGCTTCATTCGAGTCGCTCGATGTTTTGATCAGCACTCTCCGTCCTGTTTCCTGCAACTTTCGAAACTTTGGGCGACAGAAGGCTTTTTTATTCAGTTTTGTTTTTTTGTATTTTTCAGATTCTGGTTTCGGCGTATAAATGGTTGATGGGAGTGCTTGGAGTTGCTTCTATCAGTCAATTCGATCCCAACACTTTTCAAAAAGTGTGTTATGTGTTACTCTTCAAAAAGTGTGTCTTCATAAGCTTTGTGACTGGTTGTCCATAGTTCGTTCCAAACAGCCTAATATTTGCCATTTTTAGTTTTTGTTGGCATACGCTAACGCCAATGAGCAGGTTCAGACGGCAAGCGTCCAAAACTTTTTGGTGGAAAGTCCTGGTTTGGTGGTGGAAAGTTATATCAACAGTTTTTGATTGATAATATTCATATTACTATTTCCGATAGTTGATATTTATTCTTTTTTAATCTATACCTTTCCAAGTTCAAAGTGGGATTTTCCAAATTCAATATGGGATTTCCAAGTTAATTTTAAAATATTTGAAAAAAAATCATGACTCATTTTTTGTTTTTACTATTTGATAATAACTACAAGTTAATTAATTAAAAGCTTCATGGGCGGGAAGCCGACGCGATCGAGAAAGAATTAGAGCGTACTATCGCAAGGGATATCCGCTCGAAAAACCATCTCGATTCGTCTGCGTAAACGAAAAAATTAAAATGTTACGTCCTTGTAATTTAATAAAGAAGGCAATAGTCCTTGGATTATGGCTATTCAAGAGTCCTTGGAACCACCTCTTAAATCATCCTTAAAGCCTTCTTTTATCCACCTGTATGCAGTTGTTCTTTCTATTCCGAGAGAAAATGCAACTTGATTCCAATCCCCATCATTTTCGTAAACGGTCAACAAATTTTTTCTTTTTTCAGCTAATTCTTTCTTTTTATTAACGTACATTTTGTAATGTAAGGCGATTTTAAATTAATAAATGAATTAATAATAATAATTCAATAACCGACTTGAAAATCCTTGAACTAGAAAATCCCATATTGAATTTGAAAATCCCACCTTGAACTTGGAAATCCCATATTGAATTTGGAAATTCCCATATTGAACTTGGAAAGATATATTTGGTTTTTGAAACTGTTTTTATTCATAAAGCTGAAAGAAGATTGATAGGAAATGTAACTTTAATCGGAGCCTTCTATTAAAATTAACAGCACAAATAGTCTCACACCTAAACAATCAACACGTCTAATATTTGACTTTAAACATATAATCCAATCAGTAAATGTATAAGCCGATAATTAATCAGTTGTTTCATTGACTTTTCTGTCATTATACTGTTTATATAATGCACAAATAATGTCTCCCGCAACATGATCATTGACATTGTGGGAGACCATTATCAGAGCTAAAACTCCATCAGACTGCAAGTATTCGTCAACAAAACACAAAAAGTATTCATCCGGGTCACTTCTCAGTTGAACTGGATGGATGAGCAGTCTCCCCCATTCAAATATGCTCCAAATGTTAAGACAGATCACACCTCCCAGCCAAAACCAATAAAAAATGAACATCCCCTCCAATAATCCGTTCATGGAGAAAACACACTGAACTGTGTATTTTTTCCCGGCAATCTCTTCTCCCAACTCACGGATATAAAACTCACAGAGGGACTCTCGAGGGAATGCCGGAGACCATCTGCGGATTCCCGACATATAATTCTGGGCGAATTGCCAACCATAAAACCCAAAAGTGCCACCAGAGAGGAGAATATCAGTCAACACAAACTGGAGTAGGACACTGAGTAAATACAGTATTTTGCAAGTAATGTACGTCAAAGTGAGACAATTAGTACACCACTTTTTGTATGCTCTGTACTTGAAATGCAGATTAAAATGCATGAGTGATAGTTCGACAAGTTCCTCTCTGTTATGTGTGTCGTATTTGGAAAATAGTTCTATTAGAGATGACAAATCGAGTCCGAAGTGTCCACAGTTGAGTCTCCAGAACAGTCTGGGAAGTTGACAGAGGAATGCAAATGTGAGGAATATAAACTGTGTCCACTGATAATACCGAGGGTGGTGTGTCCCGGATGTGTTGACAGAGTGGATGTCCACAACCCAGCAGACTGACTGAGTATATAACACATAGTCCACTGCAATAAAGCACATTATTACCATCATCTGACAAACACATAATTGGATTGAACAAACACTGAAAAACAGTCGCAATGACAGTAAACACAACTAACAGCAAACACGTATAAAAGTGAGTGACACGGTCATGAAAATGGTCGTCTCTCTGTGGCTCAAACACACTCTTTACTACTTCCCAGAGGTCCATTTCCTGTGGCGTAATTACGTAATATATATGATGTGTTTAGTCAATTTATTTCGCATGGATCCTCACGTGAAACTATCGATTTCGCAATTAAAAATGAATTTATTAGTAAGGAAGGCAGACGAGTTATTCGACATCCTCAACTTGAGCATTGCCTGTCCCCTCAACCACTCCACGAATATCATTCAGCTGACCCTCACTACCCACATTAGACAAAACACACCTTAGTCGAGTGAATCGAATTCCCAACAGAAAATTAAAATGTTCAACCACAGCCGCCTGCGATGGACGAAATTTGGCTCGATTGCTCACAATTTCAGACGCGTCGGGTTTTCTGTCAGAATTGAGCATTCTCTGCAATTCCACTGCATGGTTGGTGTAGTCCCTCAGTCGTTCACACACAGCCCTCGTCATCACGTGGGTGTCCCCCAACTTGCATGACCAACCCCATTCTAACCTCCTTCGAGTATATCCCACGGGCTCTTTGCTCACAGTTGATTGCCTCACGGAATCTATACACACCAGCATGGGCCTGAGCTTGCAGGACAAGTCCGAATGCCAGTTTAATCCTATCAGCAGGCGAGGAGGCACCCTCGACCAGGTCCACCGCACGACTGATGTAGTCCATCCCCACATCTGTGTCGTCCATGTGGAGCATAAGCATGCCGATGGTCATCTACCAATGACGAGTCAATATCACATTGATTCTGTAAAACTGAGGGTTGTTCTCTCCGCAGTACAGGAGAGTGAGATAACGTACTCGCCACATAGCGTTAACAGCCAAATCGACCTTCCCCACTGTGAAGGCGTAGAGTGCGAGGGATGTCTGAGTGTTGGAGAGGGAGGACTACCAAGGAGGAGATTGCATCGGGGGAATCCACTCCGCCCAGTCTCTCACACATTATCACTGCCTGTCTCTGCATTTCAAAGGCATTCACAAATTCTCCAAGGATGTAGTTCACTCGACCCAGCAAGGTCACAGCAGACACCACCATCATGTGGAGGGGACCATAAATATGAGTCAATATCCCCAATGTCTCCGTGATCAGTTCATATCCCGCCTTCAAATGTCCTGCGGTAATCAAGTACTTGGCCTGTGCGAGACACTGCATACAGTCCACAGACTACAATACACGTGACACTACTCACTTGAGGACTCACACACTTCACACGCGGATATACCCCCACAATGTCGTCCTCGGTGAAGACGGGGTCACCGGGGGTCCCCACTTGCTCGAACAACCTCGGGTAGTCCCTGAGTGCTATCCTCACTCCCAGGACAGTGCAGAACTGCCTCAACAACACAACTCGATTGACGTGTAGTTGGTCAGTCACAACGTCGACTGAATAGCCATAGTAAGTGGCCATCTCCTCTCTCACCAGTCCCCACAGACCATTGTAGTCCATGGTGGCCATAGTCGAGTATATTCGGGACTTGCCTTTCTTCCCCATCCTTGCAGTGAAAAGCAAACAGTTCATAAAATGTGAAATCGACATTGACAGTGCCAATGACACGACGGAATACATGCTTAATAGAACGTCCCACCAACTTTAACACGTCCTACAAGGTTATCACCCAAGCACAGACTGCTAGAAATGAGTCTTTCCCTGCCAAGGCCACCTCCCCCAAATAGCGGACGTTGATTCCCCTAAAATAGACCGAGTGAGGGCAACATGGCGTGCATATTCTTGACCAATTCACTCCCACAGAACTCATAACTCAGCTCACACTCATTCACTAATAACTCCACCTTCGAATGACACACCACTCATACCATGCTCGGGATTTGAGTCAGCACTATGAACTCACACAATTCTTTGTTCAGTCTTTTTTCCTTCTTCAATGCCTCGCTCTGAGAATTCACCCAACAATCAACCTCCACACAACACACCGATGGCTGGTAAAGGTCAGGATTAAACCCAATCTTCATCTCCGTCTCTGAAAGGGACCCCACTTCTTCCAACGCCTCTTTCCAGCAATCGGCATCAACCATATTACACAACAACCAACCATCCTCCTCAACCACTCCTTTCGATTTCTTCAGTCTGAGATATGCCTCATTCAGTTCCTTATTCTTTAACCGGGAAAAGTAATCGAGCAATTCGGGACGGACTGCACATAATTTGTGTTCATGTCTTCGCGGGTAATCTTTGGCTCGCATTCTTTCATCAAATTCGCCCACATCCATTCCATCCAAATAATTAATATCTGGGGGGAATGCGGTGGCCAAATCAAGAAGGTAACTTCTTCCATCACGTCCCACAATTCCCTTCGATTCGGCCGCAGACGCCAGTTCCACCTGTTCAGTTCCATCAGAAATATGCACACTGTGGCGAACCAACATGAACTCACGCGAAAATATATCCAACTGCAAATTTCCCGGCCAATACTACTTTGGCCATGAACTCGTCATTGGTCAGAATTGTTTTGGTGGTCAAAGTCTCCTTAGTTCCGTAAATGACCATTTCCTCCATTTTGTCCATAATGCCTGGGAGTAAGGGGGAGGGGAGACCGGCGATGAGGGACTGAGCACACACCCGTCTCCCGCAGTAGTCCACCACAACAGTCCCCAGAAAATGGACATCCTTCTGCTCAACAGAAGAGAAAGCAGCAATTCCCTGAATATCCAAACTCTGGGCAGAATGGGCGGCCGAATCACCCCCCACCTGAGTATACGACTGAGCCACATCACACGCATTCGAAAAAAACATGTTGTTCCAAATATACACGTTGTTTCTACGGAATGAAGGAATCGACGACCTCTCATTCTCACTGGGGTTGGCTGCCATGATGCACCCATCAGTCACACTACAACAACCCAGCACGGCTGTCCCCAACATATCACAGTGCACCTTCCAATTAATAAACATGGAAAACTCTAAAAATATTTCTATCGCGGAAAATCCTCTCCCAGGGAGTATTAGTGGGCAGGTCTCGGGCAGATTGTAATTCCTCATTCCAATCACGGATATTGCAGGGGAGGTTGTCCTCAATCCCCAGTCGATTGGAAAACGCGTCCTCTGCTCTCAAATAGTCGGGGCAGTGAGCAATTGGAGGACTAAACCACGTGTAGTACTGATGAGGAGTTGGGAGTCGTTCAAGGGAGTCCCTCGACCTCCTCCTCTCTACCAACCCCCCATAAATACGTTTAAAGTGGTGGGATATCTAAATAGTTCAAAAACAGTCAACATTTTGGAGAAGATCGACAAGTGAGTGGTGGACTGTCGAATTGGGGGAGGGGGAGAACACGTGATCAGTCGAACTAAGAGTAAGCACAACCAGAGACTTGTTGGCGAAGAATCCGTGTACTGAGGATGTGATGTGGACTGTCCTGTCGTCATTGGTGATGACATATAAGTAGAGGAGATCCCCTCTCAGTCTTCGATTGCTGGGGGGAGGGTTCCACACACTGTAATTGAGCACTTTCAGACAGTTCTGGGGATGAGGTGTATGGGGAGTACTGGCTGGGGTTTGGAGAGTGGGTAAATATCCGTGAAACTCAAAGTGGACTTGAAGCTTTGATCTTCGAGGCGGGAAAGACAGGAGGGGGACTGAGCATTTATGCAGAGGAAGGCTTCCTCGTCGACAGGACGCAACAAGTCTCGAACATGTCGGACGTGGAGTCGTGCCTCTCTTAGAGTGTAGGGATCTCGGAGTTAGAGGGGACTAACCTTCCTCTACTTTAATGGTACATCCATTTTGGAGTCCCACTTTTCCCATTTCTTCAAATCTATCGAGGAAAGTTCCATTTAGGCGAAGAGAGAAGCACGTTCGGTGGCATTGGTCGTCGATGATTGCCTGTCTTAGTTCGAGGACTAACTCGTTGGAGGCGACCTAAATGGTTAGTCCTCTTTAAGAGCACATGGAAGTCGGAGGTCTTTTCAGGGGACTGCACTTTTACTTGAAAAACCATTCCTCCGGTACCATTTGTAGAAGAGGAGTCCTCGCCTACCATTACTTGCATGTGCTAAAAATATATTTATTATATTTTTTTAATATATTATTTATACTTCTACAATATTTATTAAATAATTTAAATATTTTTTCAAGAAAAAATATGACAAAGATTACTATAAATATGTAATTTTAAGTTAACAGATTAATTTTCAAGATTTTTAAATTTTAAACTAATTAATTAAATTATTAGTATTAAATTAATTAAAAAATATACTCAACTATGCAATACGTGGGTACCCTAGTACAATTAAAAAATCTATCCACTCAATGGAGGACTCTACGACCCCAATCAACAGGCCTATTCGACAGAAAAGTGAAATTACTCCACAAAAATTACAGTGCCCGGATAACCCACAAAGCACAATATCTAAAAGAACGAGTATAAATACCCCAACACCATTAGAGTGCAGAACAGCTGATAGACAGACTATACGACATCAAGCGGTACCACATCACCAACATTCCAGTCAATTCCCCCTCACATTGGAAATGGGGGCAGACCGGGGTTACTTATCCTCATTCTTGGAGGGAGACATCACCAAATTCCTCCTCCAAACAGACCTCTCAAATCTAGTCAGAATTCCGCGTAGTGTCAATTCCACGGACTGCCTCCAAATGGACGAAGAACGGCTTGTTTTAAGACCTGAAATATTCGACTTAATTCTGAGCAATTTATAGTAGTCTGCCTCACTAATCAGCCTAGTCTGCACTGGACTAACGACTTGGGTGGTGTGCTGCACAATGTAGTACAATTCAGTCTATTTAGGCTGTCGGGCTGCTCAGACCGGAGGGGTGTTTCATTGCCTCACTGTTTGGGCAGGACACACTCTACCAACTCCGCCATTCCCTCCAACAGGCAGAACAAGACATCCTGGGAGTACTCCATGTCTCCATTTGTAGGGATTTGGGCTCCATGTCTCCCCCTTCGTCACTGTGGGGGCAATCGGGGATCTTCTCAGAAGGATTGGTCTCCGAGTTGTCACTGTGGTTGTGATTGAGGACACATTTGTAGGACATGGAGAGACTGGAGGTGGGTTTCCCGTCCATGCTGGCACTCATGAGGGATCTCCAGTGGATGGGGGAGGCCAATTGTCTGGCCGGGAGGAATCACGTTCTCTCACGGAGGGTCCTTCGGAGGGCCCAGGAAATATATGAAAGGGACTTTCCCTTTGAAGGGGAGGGATGTGACTCCAGGGGGGCAGTGACTGCGGACTTTGATATTATTTATGTGATTGGGTGGAAGACTGGGGATGAGGTTGATGGTTGGAGTCAGTGTAGACATCCAAGAGGGGTACCCCTGATATTTCATTCCAATCTCTTCACGATATTTCTGATATTATAAAAAATACCACATGAGGGAATTAATTTTTAAATAAAATATTTTGGGTTAAAATTATTTTCTCAGCTCTTTTTGTCTTCAGATTGGGAAGTCCCCTTTATGCTCCCCACAAAAAACGAGGAGAGTAGCCTCTAAAATATAATAGTTTATTAAAAATATTCAAGTAAATAATAAAAATATATTAAAATATACAAATTTGGAATTTATTCGACTAAAGAATAATCTGAAATCTTGTCGAAAAGACGGAGAACTTTGTAGGAGTAGAAAGAGATTCAAGGCAAAATACGAAGTCCCCAAAATACTATCAAAGAGGACTTTGACAGAATTGATAATTAAAAAATGCTCAGCGTCGAAAGAAATGACAAAATTGACCAAAATGTAGAGGATTGAGCAGGGAATGTAGGTCACAATGTAAACTACAGAAATTGTCAAATTGACTTTAGTGGAGACGGGGAAGTTATATTCCCTGCCGGAGAGAGTTTTGTATTCCTTTTCAGTCCTCCGAATGGAAATAGTGGTGACCACGTTGAGGACGAGGATAATAATGGGGATAGCCATGAGGGGCACATTCGTGGCCAGGGAGTATGTCCGGTAGTAGGGGATGGTCGAGTTGATGACCATGCAGGACAGTGTGCGGTGGTTGAACTCCCAGAAATAGAAATTGGGGACAGTGATGGCAATGTTGAGGAGGAATATCCCCACACACCCACAAATGGTCTTTTTGTAGGAAATGAATCGACTGACAAGGGGAATGCCGAACGTGCACAACTCGCACACACTGGCCAGGATGAGGAAGAAGGGGTGACTGTACTGCGAGGCAATGAACACGCTCACAAACACGGCACACCCAAAGTCATTGAAGAAGAGCTACAAATGAGAGAACGACTGCCTTTAATTGTCGGTCGAGCACGAGTGTGTGCAACATGAGGGTCACCAGTGTCAGCAGGTCGGATATGACTAGAAAACAGATTATTACCATCGATTTCGAGTGCTTTTTCTTAGAACAGTGGAGAATTAGAAGGAGTAGTGCATTGGAGGGGATTCCGATTATTATCCACGCGTATTTGAATATGAAGGATATCAGCAGGGCCTTCGACTGTAAAGCCAAGTATTTGTGCACGGCGGGGGTCGTCCAGTTTGACGCCATTGTCTTGTTAGATATGATTTGATTTAAATACTTTCGCGAACGAACATTCCTTTGATAAATTTGTTTATGTTTTACAAATCTTATTGCTTGAGAATTAAACAAAATTTAATTATTTTATTTCAAAATATTTTCCTATTTTATTCTGTTTACTTCTCTTTTTTCAGTGCTTTTAAATGGTTTTCTTTTTTTAGCAAAAAGACCGACAACATTTGTAATTTGTTTGTCAATTATATTTTGAGCAATCGGGGAAATATTATTCATTCCTATTTATTGTCTATAATTTGTTTTTATCCCACAAAACAAATCTTTTGTTCGAGTTCACGTACAAAATCTTGGTCTTTGGTCAGAAATAGTTAATCAAAAAATACGTATTCTTAGAAATGAAAAATCTCTCAGGGGATCAATACGCTTCAGAAAATTCCCAAAACATGAAAAATGTGAACAGCGTCACTTCTAATAAAGGAAGCCATTAATATACTTTCGATGAGTAAATTCCTCTTCCATGAGGTGTAGGTAGGCACAACTCTATTTAGTACTGTTTTGAGAGTTTATGAGTTGAAAAATGTGGAAAATGATATCTGAGAATCAGTTCCTAGGATGTATGTACAGATAAAGAGTTCAATAATTGAACAAAAATATACATTCTATTGATAAATGAATGAGAGTACAAAATGAGGAAGAATAAATGTGGTCACAAATATCAACCACATTATACCCGCAATACACCACAATTAACAAATTTTAAATTAATTAATAAAAAGAACAAGTTCGTCTAATAATTCTGGAGCACTCACGTGAAATAAGTACATCAACAGAGTTGCATTTTATGTAATAAATAAAAAAGGTATTAATAGAGTGATGTGGTGACATTTTCTACCCTTCGAACTACCATGCCGACAATGTTCTCAAGTTCCTGATTATCACTCAACCAGGCTATATAACCATCAGGAACAGTCCAAACCAACACAAAAGTCAGCTGTGACGACAAAAGTGACGAAAAAGCCCTCTTTCGTCCGATATGAGTAGAACTAGATAAGGCAGGACACTACTTGTTTGTTGCGATAGAATGAGTGGGACGATTCGTAGTGCCCGAGTCCTGACTTTTCAATCAGTTTGAGGTGTTTGTTGTATAGGAAGAAGGCGGGGGAGTGTGTATTCACATCTGAACTAATTTCGCCGACTGAAATGTCACTAAATGAATACTTCTAAACACAAATGTCCCGTAAGGATCGACTATGGCTAGACCAATGACTCCCCTCGTTCTTTACTTTATGTCTTAAATAAATACTTGTTTATGAATTCAGTTGCGAGTGCGTGCACACCAGACATAAAATATATATTTAATTAATAATTATTTTATTATATACAAATTATACACAAATGTCTTTTATTGCTTTAATATACATATTAGTCTCACTCCCTATTATCTCATCTGAGAATGCATATACCGGGGGTGTCAAAGATACGGCCCGCGGGCCAGCTCCGGCCCGCGGACGATCTCAAATGGCCCGCGGTAAAAGTTTAAAAGTGTATTTAAAATCTAAAATTATTATTTAACACCAATAAAAATAAAAGAATCTATAATCTAGAATATAATAAAAATAAAAAAATTATTACTTAAAAATAATTAATTGTTTTTGGATTTATATTATTCTAATTGTTTTTCTTGTCTTGTGCTGATGCCTTTTTCAACTAAACGCAAAGTTGATACAGAATGCAGATCTTTTCAAAAAAGGGCAAACTGGAATATTCTTTGCCGATTTAAATCGGAAACCTACTTGTTGGTCTGTAGACAAGAAATTCTGTCAAAGAATATAACATTCGACGACACTACCAAACCCATCATGCTCATGAATACAATAATTTGATGGGAAAAATTAGAAAAGAGAAGAAATTGATTTGAAATGTGACTTAGATCTGAAGAATAAGTATTCCATGGTGGGCTTAGACACCTTTTATAAATATCTCTTGCCGAAGTATCCCAACTTAACAGCCTCAGCTGCGAAAATCTTGTCAATGTTTGGAAGTACATATTTATGTGAACAACTTTTTTCTTTAATTAACATAAACAAAATTTCGATCAAGGCTCACCCCACACTCATCTAAGTGAGATTCTAAGATTGACGGTAACTCAGGATTTCACTCCAGATATTGACGCTATTATGAAGAAAAAAAGATGTCAAGTTTCTGGAACATATTTTAATTATAAAAATTATAAATGTGTTTTAATGATTTTTTTTAAATTAAATTATAACTTAAAAATCATAGTACGAATTTTGTTAAATCAAAAATAAATAGTCTGGCCCGCGGAGCCTAAAATTTTTTAATCCGGACCCGAGGAAGAAATGAGTTTGACACACCCCTGGCATATACAGTCAACCCTTTTATAATGAACAAAATGTCCACGTCAAAACATCATGTTCACTATTGTCTATAGCAGGGGTCACCAAACTTTTTGCACTCGCGGGCCGGATTGACCCCAACACAATGAACGCGGGCCGGAGCACGTGCATAGGATTATAATTTTACTAGAAATTCATAAGTGTGTTTTTTACAATAAAAACTAATTTAAACAAAAATAAAGTAAACAAAAATTTTAATGAGAGCTATGGAACTGTGATCTTTTTTTGATAAGTTCATCAATATTTGGTTTTAAATTGCTGCATCCTATCATGAGAATTGATTTTAAGTGTCCGTCAGTCAATCTTGCACGATGGGCAGACTTAACATATTTCATCCTCGAAAACGTTTGCTCACATTGGTAAGTTGTGCCAAATATAGAAATCATCTTTATCGCAAAATTCTTTAGTCTCGGAAACTCATCATCCTTGAGATATTCGTAGAACTCAGCGAGTTTGGTCCGTCTGTGACAATCTTTGAGCTGTTCATTTGATTGTAAGTCAATAACTTCTAATTGTAATTCATGTTGAACATTTTCAACATTACAAGAAAATGGATTTTCGAACAAAATTATATCGCTTTCAATTTTGTCAAGTTCAGAAAACTTATGTAAAAAATGATGTTTTAATTCTTTGATAATTCCAATTTGGAAAGTAATGTCGATCTCATTACAGTTTGCCTCACAAAAACTTTTAAAACAAGAAAAGTGTGAAAACTGACGTACTCCAAGTTGTGACTCGAATAACATCAATTTTGTGTCGAAATGCTTTAATTATCCTGTAGAAATCACAAATTAAGTTTTCCTTTCCTTGTAATTTCAGATTTAGCTCATTCATGTGAGTTGTAACATCAACCAAAAATGATAATTTTGATAGCCAAGCAAGATCTGATAATTCGGGATAATAGTTATTTTTACTGGTTAGAAAAATATCAATCTCACTTCGGAGTTTATAAAATCTATTTAATACATTACCACAGCTAAGCCATCTAACTGCAGTGTAATATGGTAAGTCAAAATATTCAGATCCAAAATCGTCAAGTAAAACTTTAAACTGACGGTGATTAAGTGAGCTCCCTCGAACAAAGTTTATTATGCGAATAACTGGATTCAACACACATGAAATATTAAGAGCCTTCGCACATAGTGCGTGCTGATGAAGGATGCAATGAATGAACAAAGTGTTTGAAATATGTAATTCCTCCAATTTATTAGTTATTTGCCCAACTAGACCCTTTTTAGAACCAGCCATATTCTTTGCCCCGTCAATCGTAACACAACTCAGTTTCTCCCATTCAAGGTTATAGTCACTTATAGTTTGTTCCAATTCATCAAAAATATCTTTTCCAGTGGTTGTTCCATGAATAGAACAAACAGATGCCAGTTCTTCAGTTATGGAAATATTCTCATCAACTCCACGAATAAATAAGAAGTTGCGATGTTCCCGAAATGTCAACTGACTCATCCAATGCAAGAGAATACCACAACATATTACTTGTCTTTTCACAAATTTGTAAATATATATTTTTCCAAGCTCTTCAGTTCTCCGTGATACAGAACTCGCCGACAAACTTATTCCATCAAATAAGGAAGAATTTAGTGGGCACAAACAATTAACTGCTTCAATAATGCAATTTTTGATATACATCCCATCACTAAAGGGTTTCCCGTGTTGTGAAATAATTTTCGTTATCTCGTATCCAGCTCTTGTTACATTTTCATTATTTTCAAAATTTTTTTTTATAAGGCCTTGTTGAATTTGTAAAGTGCGTTTCAGTGATTCAACTTTATCCTCACGTAGCTTTCCAGTGTACTTGGAATATATCGGAGCATGATTCGTTTCATAATGACGTCGAATGTTATACTCCTTCATAACAGAGAGATGTTCGTGGCATATTAAACAATAAGCTTTCTGCTTTAATTCATCTTTCGCAAAAAAATACTTCAATTCCCATAATTTATTGAATACACGGCATTCGCGGTCAACCTTTCTTTTCATATTAGACATAGCAACAAAGAAAAATTTAACGTTAATGCTGATAAGTTTTTTTTCGAATTAAATCTTGCAAAATAGTTTAATTTTTTAATTAAAGTTTTTATTTAAGTTAATTATTAAGGTATTAATTGAATATCTCGAAATAGTGCGCGGGCCGGATAAAATGTTGTCGCGGGCCGGATCCGGCCCGCGGGCCGTAGTTTGGTGACGTCTGGTCTATAGTGAACAAAAGGAATCAAAAAACATAAACAATATTAAAGTATAAATTACAAAGATTATTTAAGATTTTAATCATGTAATCGGTGATTTTTTGAGAATGATTAGTTTGATAATTTTTTAAAATTTTTTGTATTCGTATATTTTCCTCTTTTTTCATAATCATTCTCAAGAAACCATAATTCAAGCGCCTTCGCATATTCACTAGCTTCATATAGTGTCGGAACATAAATTTTTTCATCTTCCTCTCAACTTGGTCTTGCTGTTTTAGTTTTCTCGCAAAGTTTTGTATAAAGTTTTCGTCGTCAATTTGATCATTTTCATGAATCAAAAAATTTTCTCATCTATTTCTTCTATTTCTGTCAGGTTCTGTATTAACGCATTTTCAATTCTATGAGCCATTCTGAGAATAACCATATGTCATCCATGCTTTTTATTTGATTTGTATTCCACTTGTAAATTATTAATTAAATTCTTCTTCCTTTAAAGCAGCGTGGATTTTTGGAATTACTAATATTTGTTATTGTAGATTGCATTAATATGGCCTTTCACTATAGAGAGGGTTGACTGTATCACCGAGCAAAAACATGTTTTAATTAGTGAAACAAATAGAAATGGTGTATTTAGTAGTCAATATAATCAGTCGACTTGTTATTTACGACTTTAATCTGATTGAAACACTCTGCTTTACCACCTCCATAAAATTTAAGAAAATCCCATTTTTGATTCTTATTTTTGAGCAACCAGCCACTCCCCCAAGACACGAGAACAGTCACCAACAACCCCACAACCATCGAAATAGTCTTATAAGGGACAGTCGGATACACGTGATGAGAACTAAAATAATTGGCCATGTCCTTCTCCAACACCAATCGACACACGAGTGCACAAACAAACCCACTCAACACTCCATACGAGTTGACAAAGCGAGTATACACCATCAAACACATCTGGGGAAACACAGCAGAATGTACACAAAGTCAGAACACAGCCCAAAGAGTGTGTAGACTGACTTATTCATGACAGACACGACCGAGATGGCCACCCCGATGACCACTGTGCTCACACTCTGCACTAACAAATACTCCTTTCCCGATATCTGGAGTCACCCACCTCAATACCTCGTGTCTGAATACGTCCAGGTATATGTTCTGTGTCAGGAGGGAGGCTGCGGCCAACACGGATGAGGACACTGAGGACACTGTGGCTGCCACCACGGCTCCGATTCCGAAGAACTTCACGGCCGGGGGAGTCAGGTAGGCTATCGTGAGGGGGAGGACGTCTGAGTAGAGGTAGGGGACACACTGAGGGGTTCCTTCACTGGAATTGAAGGTTATGTTCAATGACCGCCAATCTTGGGGTCAAATCTTGGATTTACCCGCTTTTTTGGCTGCAATGCCTACAAAGACCACGGGGATTGAGAGAAGGACACAGAAAACTGCCGAGACAGCGGAGACATAACAAGCGACCTTCGGAGATCTGCTCGAAAGGATCCTTTGGAACAGGGCCTATATAATCTCCAATACTCCACCTGCCAAGGGACTCCACCAAATATGTATGTGATGTACAAATCGACAAACATCACTGTGTCTGCCCTCCTGACTGTCCCTATATAGTCAATTTGTTGATTCTCGTGGGAGGGAAATACATTTTCATTGTAAAAGGCGAATGGAGCCACAAGGGTCTACGATACCCACATCAACCGATAATTAAAATAGTTTATTATATATTAATATACAATAGAAATATAGTAAATAATATATAAATATTTTACCAGACCAAAAATCATGATTATTAACTGCATCACATCAGTGTAGGCGACCGCGTAGATGCCTCCAAAAATAGTATAAAAAACAGTCGAAAATGCAGCAATCACCACAGAAACCACTTGGTTCATCCCAGTGATAATTTTTAGTGACGATGCTGTATTCCTGGGGTCAAAAACAATCAACCGAGGACAAGGAGGACCGCCGAACTCCACAGTAACTCGCCCAACAAAGCTGGCAGAGTCAGAAGAGCACTTATTCTCCCTCCATAGAGTAGTTTGAAAGGCTCCATGATCGTCAAAAATTTTTTTTCTCTGTATTTCTTGGCGAAGAATAAACTGGCTGTTTTTATTAAAGCTGTCTGTTTTTAACCAATTAGAAGACTTGTGGCATAGCCGATGGGTGCCTGTACCCAGACGAGTCCTCGGTCACTTCGGAATATTTGCTCGGCCGTCCCACTGAGGTAGGCACCTCCCACCCAGGTTGCTAATGTGAGGAAAGAGACATGCCTGTCATTGTAAATGTCCCGACGAAGAATCCAATGTCTCTTCCTCCGACAATCGAATTTGTGGGTGAGTGGTCAGTCTTGTTTCGTTTTTTGAGAGAAATGGTCAATCCATATCCAAATATTCCCAAAAAGAAAATAGCCGCAGCCGATATCCCCAACGAGTCCAACATTTGATACAACACGTTTTAACTAATTGGGGGCAGATTTTATTTGACCCACTTATTGTTTTCTTAAAAATATTCTTTAAACCAATTATTAGTGATTTTTAAAAATCTACAAAAAATATCTAAAAAGTATGATCATACCAGCTTCATTATATTGTTCAATTGCAAAAAACTGACAATCCAAATAATTCTGAATAATTCCACTATCATTCCGTATATTCCTGAATTTGTTCTTTCATTATTTAAATGTTTTTAATTCAATATGAAAAGTTGCAGTTGACTTGTATGTAATCCATGTCGAAAAAATGTATTTGTTGTCTGCACTGGAAATGTACATTAAAAAATATTTCTAAAAATCATTTCTAGGCATACAAATAAGAAATTATCTGTCTAATATAGCCTGTATTTGTTTTAGATTCACAAACAGATTAAATATTTTCTAATAATGATCCAATAGACAGTCATAGTTTAACAGACAGTGATGCTTTAATCTAAATAATAATTTCCAGAGAATAAAAACTATTATATTGAAAATCTGTAGGGTTCCGTAGAAACAATACAACCTGGTCTTGTTTTAAATAAGATTGTAGAATTAATACTTTTATTCGAAAGGGTATATGCATTAAACATTTAGTATTCAACGAATGTTCCAAAGTATCCCTACCATTGGGTATTCGTTTAATTTATCTATGGAGTTTTGAAAAGCACACGTTCATTAAGTCCATACGTCAGTCGAATTAGAACGAACAGATAATAAGCTACGTCCCTTGAAAAGGTAGGTGCTGAATACCTTCTCATAAATCAATAATTGATTTAATTTTTATGAATTTATCTGGAGAAGACAAGTAAGCGAGTTGAACAACGCATTTTAACGAACTGCTGGATATCATATACCTTTTGTCCACTTTGAATAAAAAATTCGATTCGATACGACACTTGTAAATCAACGAAGAGATTCTATAATTGCAGACAATAAACTTAACACTCCTCAGTGAGAACAAATAGTGGGTAGAAGATTATGAGAGTAAATTTGGGTAATTAGTTTGGTAAAGAAAATTCAATTAATTAAGTATTTTACTTTAATTCTGTATACATTATTAATATTTGATGTAAAACCTAAGAATTAAAGTAACTTGATTGTAGGAATTCTCATTACTCAAACCTGACTGCCTCAATTATATGGTCAAATTCGTGCATTCTAAAAAGCGCTTACAAAAAATATTTTCCTATTAATCAATTGATTCTCACAGTCCACAGAAGTAGTCGTTATTTAACAAATTTGAGTTAGAAATTATTTTTATCAAAGAAAAATCACTAAAGTCAACCCTCTACTCCAAAATAAGAAGCAATAGATGGGGTCACATCCTAAGAATGGACAGGAAAACTCCTGCAAATCTCGCAATGGAACACCACTACGCCCCCCACCCGGGAACAAACTTCCGAGGAAGACCACGAATCACTCTACCAACCCTCCTGCACCAGGACCTAACTTTGATTGGAAAAAGGCAGAAATCAGCAGACGATCTGAGCACTTGAGAGAACTATCGAGGAACAGTGGGACTTGGAAGCGATTAACAAAACGCATCCAGGATAGGATAGCACAAGCGAGATGACTTTACTAACGTTATTTTGCGGTGTGCTTATTAATAATAATAATCTACTCCAAAATGACGGCTTTCTACCCAAAAGGTAAAACCCAGTTTTTTGAACCCTCATCTATCTCCTTCTTTATCAGATTTAATCATATTTTCAATCCCCGGTTAGAAAATAGGAGAAATTTACAATTCTTTTCATAAAAGTACTAAAAGATCGTTAACTCCTCTAGCCGCCGCCTTCCCGAATGTTGGGCAGTCCGGGGCTACTAACTAACTAATTCATAGACAATCTTTTGAACAACTATTCAACATATGAAATAGTAGATTGGGACTCAACCATCGACAATTATTTCGACAAATCATCCACAACGGAAAGTTCGCTCCTTGACCGTAAGAATTTTATATAAAAGTAAGTGATGATCAAAATGAAAAGAAAGGTGTAAAAAGACGGCACTTTTTCACTCCAGAACAACGTGCTGTACTAGCTAAACGCTTCTGACAATGTAAGTTCATAATCCTGAAAGAACGAAAAAAGCAAGAGAAAGAATTGGGAATTCCCCATCAGGCGGTTAAAATTCTATATTTTTTATAATTCAGATCAAATTCGTTTTCAAATCTCCCAAGCCAAAGGAAGGCGATAAAGTCAATAGAATTCCTGTAGTTTAGACACGTGTCTTGTATTCTTTGTAATTAACTTTTTCAGCTTATTAAAAATATTTTGGAACGTGGTGATAATTAATGAATTGCTTTTTGCTTTACGTACCCCTTGACATCTAAACAATTTATCGATTTTTAAAAATTAAGGTGGAAAATTGTTTAATTAAGGAGATGGATGACATTATTTATCAACGTTGGTTATCAATCAATTTTTCGCTTACTCCCTGCTAAATCTTAGGTACCCCAGTTTGAGAACCACTGCAGTAACTAAGTCCTCTTGGTCCAAAAAAGAGTGAACACAAAATATCAAAATACACGTGAGTAGAGATAAGGTGTCCCATTCATCTTGGAGTGCACATCCACCCCACTCTTGATACATGAATCCATACACAGTATCCATTTCCCCCCATTCTCCACAGCAGTGACATAATGTCCGTGACGAGCACTCACTCCCTGGTGGTACTGGACTGCACTCAGACGGAAGACAGTCCCCTCTATACTCATCTCGACATCAAAGTCCACTGCATTCCCCGACTTGACAGTCACCCCCGACAAACACTGAGCAAACATCAACTGAATGAGGAGAGTATTCGACATGGAGTGCATCGACGACGAAAACCGAGCATGTCCCTTCCCCTCGGATGTCTGCTCTGTAAAGAACTCTCGGAGGCAAGTCTGCAGGTTAATCCTCCCTCCTTTCTAGTCAATCAGCCAAGTACTCTACTGTGATGGGCAGTTGGAGAATAAACACTTTTTGCACTTCCAGACTTCTCAGGTCATTGTACTTTTTCACTCCGAATGTCAGTTGGCACCCAAAAAGATCCGAAATCACCGAATTTGAATTCCCCGACTGGAAATTTCACCCAAAAAACACATTTTTGATTTTTATTCCCTTTTTCTTAGTAGCGACCGACCAGCCGTCGTCCTCCGTCTGCAAACACCCCATCAGGGAGACGACCTCCTCGTCCATTCGACTGAGCAGTTTGTACACAAATTCCCCCACGTCATGTTGGCCCTGTCTATTACTGACCACACTCACTCCTGGTTGGCAGTCCATCACCAACTCTATCAGCAACTTCTTTGACTTTGTGGGGATCCACTGACTGACTTTTGTGTTGAAAAGGGCAAGCAGGGCAGTAGAACTGGGCATGAGAGGGGGACATACAAGAATGAGAGGATGGGCAGTTGAGCAATGTCCTTGTGCTGGGAGATTCCGTACAAAAAGTCGAGGAAACGCTTGTTTGAGAAAAGTGCGTATATTGACTGGAATGGGATATAAATTGTTACAGAGTTGATGAAACATTCATTACTCGAGTTTCCTAAAGGTCGCAAGTCGAACGGAGGACATTCCGTTAAACCTTCTTTGTAGGAAAACAGGTAGTCTATATTGATTAGACCACCTTACCTCTCACAGAACAGGAGATTTTTAAATCTTGTTTGTTTTTATTGGATAGTTTGACTGTGTTCATTGAAGGAATAGACAATTAAATACACTTTATAACGTGTAACGACTATACCTAATATATGTACATTTTATTTATCAATTAATAATAATTGATCATTAAAAATGTTTATATTGTAACTAGAACAAATATTATTCACCTGAAGTTTTAGATAGACGTATAAACAATGTTTCTATAAGAAATATTTTGAATAAACTGAAAAAAGATTTCGTAATTTTGCACGTTCTTTGTCCATAGAGTCACTGCTAGTAACCCAATGACCAGTTTATAACTAACAAAAGACTAAAAATACTAAATGGTTATGTTTCACCTGATAACAAACCACTTGGTTGACTTTATCTATAAAAACAGACTATTATCGAATATGGATTTACAATTTTCGATTTCTTTATCTGTTTGAGAAATGCCGCCATCAAGAGCCACCTGTGATACAAGGTCGATTTATAGTTTACAATTTTGATATATCTGATTATATTTGTCGATGGCTTTTTTAAAAATGAATTTCTAAAGTGTTTTCTATAACAGTTTTTCGAGCACCAAATCGAAATTGTTATTTCTATGTGTGAAATCGATACAAAGTATATATACTTCAAATCGATAGCAAGTTTCAAGATGGAACAAGATTTATGTAAACTAAAAAACTCCAACTTTTATTTGACTTTTTCATCTCCGAATATAAATGAACTGGGAACTGAGCAAAACACAGTTTTTGCCAGATCGTGTTTTGTGAAAAACAAATTAAAATATTTTGAATTTGTCAGTAAAGAACGAATTCCCAAACGTCAAACTCTGCCTATAAATATGGAAATATGTTAGTTTTTATTACATTTCCACATTAGTGAAGTCAGTCAACGTGACTGTCCCCACTGAGTGTTTTGTTGACCATAGGCTTTGCAAGTGTCGACAGGAACGGATGAATCTTTTTAAAATGTTATACTAACTTTCTTACACTTGCCATATCCTCATTTTATGGTTTTTATTCTTATATAGTCAAACAAAATAATCAATATTCGCACTATTTATAAATTTCTGTCTTTGAATCATTTTGAGAAAGTATATTTCTATTTAGACGGAAATTTTATACATGTGCTAGCCCGATTAGTGTTGTGAGATTAGAATTATTTGTTCAAAATTTAATTACTCGACTGCCGAACAAATTAGTAATTCATGTGTACTGCGAGGATGATTTGGGGGAACTTATTTATCTTTTTTCATGTTTGTTTATTTTAACATTAATTTATGTGAAATTCAATAAGTAAAATGATACGTACACTCTTCTGTTACTTATTGAGCTGATTATATGAATTATTCCTACTAAAAATTTATGTACTATTTTAGAATACTTCAATTACTTAATTTTGATTATTGCCGTCTCAAAAACGAATTATTGCATCTAATTATTATTTCATAACCTTTTTGTACAGATTCACACATTTTATGCACACAAATCTGTTCACAATATTCCTTGAGGAATTCAATATTATCAGGAACTGAAAAGTACAACTTGAACTTGCTGTTTACTTTGAGGTTCCTACGCAATCATTTCTGTTCCAATTCACTTTGAAATTGCCTTCGATTAAATCAAGCCGTAAAAACTGACCACGAAGCTCTTATTTCCAACTGAGCTGTAATCAAAATGTAGTCTGATTTCCACAAAGTCAATTGACCGCAGGAAAGTGGGAGAATTCTTCATAGCACATTCAATCGCCATATCTGCGTACATTTCTGATATAAAATGAGTATTATTGGGAAGCGCAATCATAATGGCGTATCGAACTCAGAAATCCGGATTAGCGAGAGATGCTCAGCTTAAAGTACATTATCAAATTAGAAAATGAATAGATGAATTCAAAATATGACTTGAATGTGGCATCACTAGTTCTCCAGTGGATTGATAGTATCTTGTGCGAGGGAATGAACACTTCGGGGGATCAGGAAAACTTTTATAACCAACTAAAAGACGGAATTGTCCTCCACAAGTTAATTATTCCATTTTACTGAGATAGACTGGCAGATATGCTCACGACTGGGAAACTTGCCAATAATTACAGAAAATCGGCGAATTCGTTCATTGCTGGCGAACACTACAACAGTTTCTTTACAAAGTTAGGGAAAATCCTGGATATCAAAGAAGACGAGAAATTCGTGACAGTCGACCTCTATGAACGGACAGCACTTCACACCGTAGTCGTCTCTTTGGCGGCCATTGGGAGAAAAGTTGTGATTTATGATAAATCAGGCACATTCCATTGGCAGGGGATTTGGCCCGAAGGAGTCGGTTGGGGAGAAACGGAACTTCACGGACGAACAGCTGCGAGAGGGCAATTCGATCATTGGCCTACAAATGGGAAGCAATAAGGGGGCTTCTCAGGCCGGGATGAACATGGGGAAACCTCGCAACGTCTATGATTAATAACTTTATTAACATGTTGTCTTAATTAACGACTAATTTGAGTGTTTATTGAGTGGCGGATTGAAAGGTTTTTGCGTGTGCTGTCATTCCCATTCAATCAAGTAATTTCGGGTTTATTTCTGGTCGATTTATTGGTCAGATATTTATTAAATCAAGCAGAATGAACTTATAATGAGTATTCGGATACTCAATCTTGTCGTTTAAATTGTTTTTCTTATCGAACATGATATATTTAAGCTGATTTGAGCGATATTTTATATATTTTGATTGCAATTATCAAACGCCGATACATATTAGAATAACTATTATTATTTTCATTGCACAAAAACATTCATTCGGTTATCAAAACAGTAATTCCTTCACTACACTTAAAGTGTCTAATCCGGTCAAAATTAAGTCAAAAGTAAATCTTAAGAAATTTGACGTCATCAAAATACGAGGGTGGCATAAATATTATTGAATATCGTCCCCACTATAATATTGTATTATTAAAAATATAAATTTAATAACAAATCAATATTAAATTACAATTAATTCAAATTGTGTCAATGTGTGAGGAATACGTACCTCCCCTGGAGGAAGTCGATATGGAATTCATCTTCAATCTATTGGACAGAATAGACAACCTCAAGTCCCAAATAGAACAAACAGAAGACCTAAAGAACAAAGCAGCCGAATACGGTCTCCAACTCCTACACGACAACAAACTGCTCTCCCAAAAGTCATCCCAACTAGAACTCCTCCTCCAACAAAAGGAGAACGAATTGGACTGCATAAAGCAAATAATGGCCGACATAACCTCCTCCTTCCACACCCCCTCCTCTCCCAACGAGGCTGAGAGTCTCTCCCTCCTCGTCCAAAGCCTCAATTCCCAAGTGGACACCCTCAAGGCCTCCCTGGAACAGTCAGGCCAACAATCCTCCCTTCAGAGACAGGAGTACCTCGAACTCAGCCACTTGGTGTGCTCAGAGTGGCCTAATCTGTCTAGAATGACCTCATTTCACTGGAGAATGCCAATTTGAAGGGAGAGTTGGAGAAAAGTCGAGCAAACGAGGCACAGACCATGAAAATGAGTTCAGTACTCGAGCAGGAAAATGTCCAAAGGCTTTTGGAGATAGCCAAGCTGAAGAATGAGTTGATAGAAGTCGAGTCCCTGAGGATGAAGGTCGCCTCCCTCACTGAGTCGGAGAGGAGCCTTCTTCGACAAATTGAAGACCTCGAAAACAGAATTGAGGCCAACTCGTTTGATCAATCTGATAATTTTAAACCACATTTTGACATATCAGATAATATTTTTAATGGGCAGAGAAATGACCAAAATGAGAACTTGTTATTGGAGGGAGATTTATGTGAGCCAAATCCTCTGTTTTTGGAGGATAAACATGTTAATATCGAATGGGAGGTCTCAGATTCGTTGACTTGTGTTTGATTGTGTGATTAATGTCCAGGCATTGCAGGAGAATGACAAATTGGCTGCGATTTTGGCTCAAAGTCAGTCCACCACGTCAATGTTACAAGAGCGGGAAAAAATTGGCAAAAAAAAGATTTTTGAACTTGAAACGCAATTAATGAATTTTCAATTAAAGGTAAAACCAATTAATTAACTAATTAGTCCGCCAGTCAAGAAGAGGACTTTTATCTGAGAGTACTTTTGGATAAAAAATGTAGATCCACGCCAAATTGCTAAAAATGTTGCCAAAAGTGGAGAAATCAGCGTCCAAGCCAATGGCAGAGGACATATTCGAATTGTTGGAAGAATTGGCGACGGTCTGTTCGGGGAATGTGGAGGAAGAGCTCATGAAGACCATCCGTAAGAAGAACGAGCACATTTGTACTCTCAAACACCTCCTGGACGCGAATACAGCAACGTCGGATAGAATAATGCGACAAACAGTGAGATCGTTCAACGAGGAGAGGACAGTGTTGAACAGCACAATCAGTGTCCAAAGGGATGATTTGAAGACTGTCACACGAGAAAGGGACATGTTGGGGTCACTTCAGTCTGAATTGGCTTATCGATGTGCTCTGGCGGATGCTGAGATTAGGAGGCTGAAGGGGGATTTGAGTGAGTCTGAGCGAGGGAAGGAGACCATTCGGGACATTCTCGTGACTCTTTTGGGACATAAAGTGAAGTTGGCTAAACGGTTGAGTCGATTGGGGTTTCCTGCAGAGTTATGTTGACTGCTGTCTGTTTTAGTGAGAATTGCTGAGTTGTGTATGCATATTTGTTCTTTCTATTGAGTATTATTGTGACTTTCTAATCATGAGTTTATTTGAATTTTCATACGTGTGGATAAATTATTACATTGACAAATATTGTTCTGAAAAGTACGGCTTTTATGCAAAGGTTGATAAGTAACTAAAATACGTGAAAATATTGATAACATTTTGTATAAGCCTGGGTGTTCTCCAGCAAAAAAATGTCAGTTTTTAAAACAAAAAACAAAATTTCATTTATTGCTTTACAATTCTCTTAATGTTCACAGCTATAATTATCATTAATTAATGTTTTTTTCTTTTAAATACACCTACTCCCCTGACCGGTCACGTCTGGACCTTCTTTTACTATTGTAGTAAGAAAGCACAGCTTTTCTCCCCTAGCGATAAAACTATTTGCTTCCTTCACAACATGTTGGTTGTCCACCTCCATACCATGTCTGTGTTCAGCCATTATTCATTCTTACATTTTTATTCAATTTCTTCATGTAGGATTTAAAGAATTTAATAATTATCTCATGTCAGTACGAGAAGGACTATCAAGACTTTTGCCTTGTGAATCTGCAAATTCTTCAGCAAGTAAATGATAATTGTGGAATTTTTCTACTTTTATCAAAAAAGAGAAAGAATCATTATAAATACAGTTAAACTAAGTTTTTATTTTTTTTATTTAACGACGTGATCCTTCAAATTGGAGTTTTGGTGATTTCTTCTGTCATTCCAGACTTTTCAAAAGGAATGTGTCGTTAATACTGGAGGGAATGACGAAACACTGCATGTTCCGTACCATACAAGAAAAAGGTCACAACGATATTGAAAAATGGCGATTTCATCTTTTTATTTAAGATAACAAATTCTTTAAATAACAGTCTCACCAGTTTCTGTTTTTTTAAGCACATTTTACAAATCTAAACAACAATGGAAAATCTGACATGATTGTACAGAAACAGAATAAATATCATTTAATTAACAAACGCCTTAGACTCTGCGGGAATTTTAGCTCAACAGGAACCCCCTGGGCTTTTTCGTGAATATAGAAAGCACACAGATAGAGTTACGTACTTCCCTTTCCTGAAGGGTAAATGTCTAGCATGGGACTGTGTTTGTAGGGACACTTTCTACAATATGTCCTCGACCAGCCAAAATTTATAAGATTTTGGGAGTACAAATCGTAGAAAATATTGTTTATTTGGATTATTTATTCTTAGCCTATTGTGGAAGGACTGTCGCTTAGAAGATTTCCTTCTATCAAGATAAATATGGGCGGGAGAATGTTTGAGTTGAACCCGGAAGACTACGTTATGCCCGTTGTTTCATTTATTTGTCAATTTGATAGATTCCGTCGGCTGAAATGTGTTTGATAGAGATTACTGGAATGGACTCACCGTTATGGATATTTGGGGACGTTTTCATCCGTCGTTATTACACTGTTTTTGATTTCGAACATAATCGAGTGGGATTCGCCGAATTTCGGATTTTTGATTTTGGGGTGTTTTTTTTCATTAAAGTTCTCGATTTTTATTTATTTAATTATAAAGAGTTTGGTAGTGACAAAACAACCCATCTTTCATATTTCCAATAAGCTTTTCAACAAATTACTTTTTTGCATTTTCAAAGTGTGTTGTCTACATTTGAAAAGAGATGCATATTGAGATTCACTTTTAAAATTGTGTGACATTTTTTGAAATGTATGGTCACTTTGTTCAGTTTCAAAACGACAGTCTTTCTTCCCAATCTTTTATCAAATATAAAAGGGGACGTAGAGGACTTTGCACAAGGAGACGCTTATCCATTAGCCAAATGTTGAGCCGATCCAAATTAGCTTAAAGTCTTTCAGATGTCTTCTAGATGTCCCGAAGTCTGTCAAGTTAAATACAAAATTTGTGTTGTTCCATACTTTATATAATCCAATAGAATGAAAACAAGCATGCAAAAACAAGTAATATTGAGCAATTGGTTTTTCAATGGAGAAGAACTGTGACAAATCCCGTGAAAAGTTCCTGCGAGAACGACTTAGTTCCACTCAGAATATCAACCTTTTAAATATAATCGAGGAGCCTTCAATCTCCCTAATAAAACGTGCCAAAACTTAATAACCTCCCAAGCCCTGGGAGTTCAAGAACCGTCTTTCATAGAAAGCTCGTCCTAAGAACTAATAATTCCATTCAACCAGGAATATACCCTCAAACTGACCTTCCAGTGACCAATCATCCTTCGACAGTTCATCTCAGAGGACAGTAATACCAGAAATGACTACTTTAAGGGGTAAACACGACTAGTCAAGTATTCAGAAAGACAGTCAGAAGTTGAAGAAATACAGCCCGAAGACATACAAATTGATTATATAAAGGAAAACACGTCTCGGACTGTAGGAGGGGACTTGACTGGGTCGGAGGTTGTGGTTGAGGAAAGTCGAGTTGAGGAATCAGGAAGTTCGAGATATTGTCCTACAAATGTCCTCTGGGTAGGTGTATTTCAAGTGAAATGCAGATCCAATTGAACAACTCTTTTTTACACTTTGGAGGACTGGGGAGTAGAGACACATTAATGTTGATAAATTGTTGTTTTGACTGAAAATACATTTTGTTTAATACTTTTTTGTTTATATTAGGGGTTCTCAACCCTTGATTTTTTTGACCCCCTAATATTTAATCCACCTTTTAAAAAATTTTATATACAACAGACAATACTAAGTAATATTTGTATATCAAACAAAACTCAATGAAAAAACTCGATGTTAAGTTAGTATTTTTGCATAAATCTATAATAAATAACAATTAAATACCAATGGGACTCCTGTGACTGATGTTTTTTGACTGAAGATTCGATATCTGGGTCTATTTGTGTTATTTTTAAACAAATAAACACATCCAATCTGTTTTGTTCTTAATTTAAAATTCGATGTAGAATGCTAAATCAACATTCAACGCAGTATGATGTCTGAAAATAGAGTAGCAATTGTGCTATTTCGTTCCACAATTTTGGATAAGCCAAAAAATAACTAACGTTTGAGAATCATCATAATACATAGTTTTAATTCTGGAATGAATTCTAAAGTAATTAATTCCTCTTGAATATTTTTTTCGACAAAAAAATTTAATCATCTAAGATGGAATTTCTAATTCAAGAATATCTTAGAATCTGATAATCAAATCTTTTTCTATACTGAATAAATGTGCAAAAAGTTGTTAATATTTTCATTATCAAATGTTTGACAAATTGATTGGAATTCGGGAATGTTATAATAATTTCTTTTTTCCAAGTTACATTTATATAACTTTATTTTTTCGACAAATATTTGAATAATTCTTTTACAATCAATTAACGTCACATACTTTCCTTAAAGTTCTATGTAAATTTCATTAAATTTTCCAAAAATCTACGTCAAATAAACATTTTTTTCTTTTTCGATACAATTAAATCTGCTAAATTTTTGTCACTTTCTTTGGACACAAAAAATGATATTGAATGGGTTGATGTAGAAGCATCGGAGAAAAATTGAAGCAATTGAATTCGAAGATATAAATGTCGACGATTTATTTGATGAATTTGTTAATGTTAAATCTTTCTGGTCAACAGAAAATAAGGAATAGAAAACTAATCAGGATAATTGCAAATTAAATTGGATGCATGTTTGTAAATATTTTAATGTGAAGAGTATTCAAATATTTTAATGTGAAGAGTAAACATCGCTGAGGTACCATTATCGATCGTTTCTGTCTGCATTTCTTTTCGAGACGTTGCAGTGCAGTAATCCTAACATTTCTTAATGATTTGAATAAAAAAACGCTTTACTCGATTAAAATTATTGTGAACTCGCAAGGCATCACGCTTGCTTTTTAACATCAAAAAAATCTAAATGGTTTTGATTTTTTTAATACTTTAAATCGTCGATTTATTTTTGTTGATTAAAATAAAATGATTTAAATCTAACAACCATGCTTGAGGTACTCCATTTGGTGAAAGCCTTGAGATCGATCATTTTTACAGACCCGTTTGAATTCATGAATGGCTTAAATTCAAATAATTAAATGCTAATAATAATAAAAGCATGCGACCACAAAGACCACAAACAGTAAATATTAATTAAAAAAAATTACACTAGATTTTTCCCCGTATACTGAGTTACAAAAAGCTATGCAATTATGATGAAGCTTTATTCTAAACGTTTCTAAAATATCTATTCAAACGTTTATGTAAATCAGTTGATAGGAAAAATGGGATCACATAAAACAAACGCCTCCAGGGGCGTTTGTTTAATATGTGTTTATCTGTGAAGTAATTCTGCCAGGATCAATTATCCATAGTGATGAATGGATCAATTCCAATTTGAATGTTTTTGGGTATGACCACGCTACTGTAAACCACTCAATTAACTTTATTGAACCAACCACCGGTGTTCATACCCAACATGTGGAGTTCTATTGGAATAAAAACAAATTGCGTTGTAAGAAAATGAAAGGTGTCAAAAAAGAATTTTTACAAGACTACCTAAACGAATTTATGTGGCGTGACAACGTAATTGGTGATCCTTTTGAAAAGTTAATGGAGCTTTTGAAAAATTATTATGTTGTTCAATAAACTTTTTTAATGTTTTCGTCGAATGTTTGACATGTATAAATTTAGGGACGTTTGTTTAATATGTGTAAATTTGGGGGCGTTTGTTTAATGTGATCCGAAAAATGTTTTATTATTATCAGCACTGCCGAGAACACATATAAAAAACAAAAATCATTTAAGGTTCCCTCGTGCCGCACCGACTACACTTTCCACCAATCCTATCCATAGGTCTCTCCCTTTCGCAAGATCTCTTAGTTCATCTAGGTCACCCATTGTTTACAACTGCCTGCTTATGGCTTATTATAAAAACATATATTTCAAATCAAAAGAGAAATAGTCATTGGCAGATAGCCAGAGTATTGCCTCTGACTATTGCTATAGATATTCTTTCGATTAAATACCGGTGCTCACACGGGTCGCCGGTAACCCTTTCGATTAATGAGGCAATGCGCTGGAGTAGGGTCCGAGTAGAAGGACCCTGTATTCCTGACGTCTCAACAGCCAGGGGGACAAACACTCTCCCATTCCCGATTCCAGCGTATTTCTCAGCTTTTCTCTTCTCTGCCCGTTCAGACGGGGCTCCAGGATTCTCGATGCATAATTTGATGTTCTGATTGGAAAAGGAGTTCACACACGTGACGTCCCAAACCAGACACTTTCCCCTCTGAAATGGAAATGTGGTCATCCCATCGGGTCTTCTGCCGTCCTCTACGAAAATCCCTGCAGGTTCCAATTGTGTGTGGAATCCAGCAGTTCGAAGAGATCGACAGATGATCTGGTTCAGTTCGGAATGCCGTGAGGAACGTCCAATTCCGTTTCGACATGAAAGGGAGTGATATCCAAACTCGTCAGTCCACACGCCGCACCGGCATTGGTGTTTTTCATAGACGCGTAGACCGAGGCGCAGACAAACTCCAATTCTTACGGCTTCATCATTAAGAAGGCAGCCAGTTGTATTACAAGGGTAACAGTTTAGCCACGCGCCGCTTAGGGGCTGGCTGCCCGCTTGTAAACAAGCCAACCTTCTCTGGTCCATGGTTTCCTTTAGGCATGAAAACGTATTGGCGTGGACTTTCGACGTCCACTCCGATTGGCAGGTCACATCAGATGGCAATGGCAATCCCAGCTTTTCCCATACGGCGACGCAATCATCCACAGCAAATGATTTCCTCTGTTCGTTTATTTGAGAAAGAACAGTGTCGATCATATCTCTGGACGAGAGTACTGAGGAAAAATATGCGCCGTGCGCTGAATCTGCGGGGTGATCAAGCCGATCCCTCCCAGGGAAATTGGAAGAGTCGCCTGTCTCCACGACTGCGTATCGAAGCTAACGTTGAGGATGTCCTCAGTGCAAGCTCTCATATGCTCGGAATAGTCTTCGAGAAGATCTGTTTCCTGATAGCATTGGGCCGTCCTCAAAAGGTATGTTAACTTCGGAATAGATAGACAGTTCCTCATTAAAAAGAGCCCAATGTGGCTATCCACACAACGTAATTTTTCAGAGAGAAGGAAAATTCCGAAATTTAGCCTTCATAACAGCTTTGATACCACTTCAAAAATAGGAGATCCAAGAAAAATCAAGTCCTCTTTGAGGGGGAAGGTGCATCCAGGTAGCAGTTTGTCGAATTCGGTCATCCACTTACGAAAGGAAAGTTCGTCCGTGTTGACATTCACAATTTCGCATTTGCCGCAGTTGAATTCAAGCCCAAGCGCTCCAAAATTAAAAACAAGAGACTTCAGCGTTTCCAAGATGCCTTCGGGGGCTCCTCCAATTACTCCATCATCCAAATACCACATGTTAAGATCATTTTTACACGATCTCGTTGTTTGGTGAATTGCGAGGGAGAATAAAAGAGGACCTAGAGGGTCACCTTGTTGAACTCCATTGGCAGAATCAAGTATTGTTGTTCCGAATACAAGCGCGGAAGGCTTGGAGTATGCCAAATTTACAATCGGTAGGATGTGCGGAATTTCTTTGGCACTCTTTGAGCACTTATTTGAAAACGTTTTAACTTTGGACTTTTTTTTTGATATAAAAGAATGTTTATTTATTACAAAATGAAACAAATCAGATTAAAATTATAGATTTACTCAGGGGTTATAGCCCAGCCGAACGGATTGCTTGCGCGTTCCTGCGCACGATTGCGAGCGAGATCCTCTGCCTCAACCAAGAGGACTCGCGAGCATCCATCTTCTTCCGAGCAATGAGGATTCCGAGGTCTTTTAAGAAGCATGAGGTCAGCGGACTGGAAGCGCCTGATGTCTCAAAAGCCACAGGCACGAAGGAATGCCGAGTGGCAAGATTCTTGTACTTTTCTACTTTGCGGGCTTCCGCCAGGGCCGCGGCCGAGCCGGAAGAAGAAGCAGATGACATTAGAGCGGATGGGGACCACGTGTCTGCGCACGTGGCGTCCCTAATCAGGCAATTGCCATTCCGGAATGGGAAGGTGGTCACTTGGGACTTATTTTTATAATATATTTATAAAACAAAATTATTCATTTTTTAATGGAAAACCTTCAAATATTTAATTCGATTATATTGTTAGCATTCTCATTTCATTTCGGAATTAATCTTACTTGCATAAATGAGGCCGTATGCAGCACAAATAATAGAAATCACTGACGACAACACATTCAAACTAAATGAACCTTTGCTACAAAAAATTCTCATGGCAAAAAATGTCATTGACAAAAAAGTCATGGTTCTTTCAGTTGTCGGCGCTTACAGACAAGGAAAATCGTTTCTCCTTAATTTTTTCCTCAAATATCTCTCCGCAAAAGTACTCTCAGCTTAAGATGAGACCATAGGACAAAAAAAATTGGTTAGACAACAAGCAGGCTTTTGGCGGTTTTAGTTGGAGTGGGGGATGCAAACGCAACACAACTGGAATTTTAATTTGGAGCGAACCATTTTTATTGGTCAATTCTAATGGAGAAGATGTTAAATACATTTAAAATGATTTAAAACTACAGATTGCTGTTTTCTTAATGGACACCCAGGGAACTTTTGACAACAAATCCACCCTCAGCGATTGTTCGACTGTCTTTGCTCTTAGTGGATTGATAAGCTCAGTTATGGTTTGTGCTTTGACACTATTATTTGCACTGACATTGTGATTGGTGCATTGCGCTGATATCTGTTTATTTGTTAAAATCTAATAGATATACAATCTGTCCAAGAACCTTCAAGAAAATGATTTACAGAATTTGCGCATTTTTGTTGACTATGGGCGAATGGCTATTGAAAAAGACGATTCGAAGCCTTTTCAAGCACTGCTTTTTCTTGTAAGGGACTGGCAATATCTGGAAAGCGCAAATTACGGCTTTGAAGGAGGGCGTGTTCTACTTGAAGATTACCTGAAAGTGGCTATTTGTTAGTTATTGAGTCGAATAGACACCTGAAAAACAGTGCAGTGAATTAAATGATGTCAGGAAATTCATTCGTCGTAGTTTTGAAGACATTCAATGTTGTTTAATGCCTTATCCAGGAATTTCGGTGGCTAACAATAAATTTAATGGAAATATCAAAGGTTCGAAATTTATAACTCATTGGGAAGATATTGAAACGGATTTTTTGGCTACTTTGTCAGAGCTGATTTCAAAGTTGTTTGATATGCGTAATATTGTAACCAAACATGTGAATGGCGCGCAAATCACATGTAAAGAACTCTTTGAGCACTTTAAGGTAATTTTTAAAATTAAAGTTGGTGTATTGAGAATGAATTTCAGCTTGTTAATGCCAAAATAACATTTTTAGATCTATTTTAAGACTATTAAAACAGAGAAGCTGACGACACATTATGAGGCGATTGCAAATGAGGAAAACCGGCTTGCGGTAGAAAATGCATTTAATATGTACAAACAGGCCATGAAAAAAGTTTGTATCGTCTATCTAGTTGTAGTTTTTGGAATCAAATTTATTATATGCTGATAAAAACAATCTCAGTGTTGCACACCAGAACAACATGCACGATACTTTGATAAATTCCAAATGTAGAAAAAGGGGCAGCGAAGAATTGATCAAGAATTTCGAATCTCAACTGAAATTAAAAATTTCGGAGTACAAGGAAGATTTAGATTATAAACACTCTGCGATGGAAGATGCATTTAATACGTACAAACAGGCCATGGATAAAGTTTTTTGCCAGTTTATCTATAGATCATGGAATTTAGATCATTGAATCAGAGAAACCATATATCGATTTAAAAAAATTCCGGGTTGATCACGAGAACAAACAGTGCTATTCGTTAGCAGCTTTTTCAACTTCTCAAAAGATGGGGACTGAAGAATTGATTGAGATATTAATAACTATACTGAAATCGAAAATCGCGGAGCTGTATAAAAACTATTCCGAATTAAATCTGTCCAATTTCAAGAGTTGCACGAGATCTCTAATTCGTGATATACAGTGGGCGCAAAAAAAATCCGGTTTTCTTATTTTTCGAATTTTTCAATATAAATTTATATTATTTTTTTTTAATTTAGTATCATTTTGAAATGTAAATCGAGTATGTTTTTAATTTTAAGTATTTTTTTATTTTTCATAGAGATATCTTGAATTTAATTTTAAAATGCGCAAAAAAACTCGGTTTTTTTAATTATTGAGTCTTTTATCTCAAAAATTTGAAATTGTTGTCATTTTTGTTGTTGTTGGATGTCGTGTATTTCAGAAATTGTGAAAGGACAAATTATTCAACTTTATTTCCTTAATTGGACATATAAACAAATTTCAGAAGAAGTAGAAATTCCCAGATCACAGTGGGAGATTACATACGTAAATACAAAAAATATGGAACAACACAGAGACTGTCCGGTTCTGGAAGACTAGGACATTAAATAATGATGATATAAATACTTTATTGACGCTTGTTTCTGACAATCCGAAAAAATCTTCCCGTTGCCTGTCAAAGGATCTTCATTCTTTGACAGGAAAAATCGTCTCAAAACGAACAATTGGGAATTATCTGAAACAAAAGGAAATATATTCACGTGTGTGTCAAAAAAAAACCGTATCTGTCTAAAATTAATATCGAAAAACGATATTCCTTGTCAAAAAAATTTATCGCACTGAATATGACGTCATGGAAATCAACTATTTTTAGTGATGAATGCTGTTTCGAAATTTTTAATCACAAAAAAAGGAATTTTGTTATAGGAAAAACAACACACGTCTAGAAAAATCGCACTTATCTCCAACTGTTAAATTTGGAGGGGGAAAAATAATGGTGTGGGGATGTTTCGGGTATTATGGAGTAGGCAATCTAGTATTTATAAATGGAACTATGAACTCAGCAACTTATGTGAACATATTATCAAATAATCTGTGGGAGTCCGCTGCGAAAATGTGCTTGAATGAATTCATATTCCAACAAGACATGGCTCCTCCACACACATCAAAGATCACGAAAGATTTCTTTGCCGAAAGAAGCGTCAAACTATTGGATTGGGCACCGCAATCGCCAGATTTAAATCCAATAGAACATCTTTGGGCATATATTAAAAGTAAATTGTACGAAAATCCTCCAAAAAAATATGCATGAGCTGAAAGATAAAATTATCGAAATTTGGGAAAATATGCCGAAAGATCTAATACAGAAACTCATAAACAGCATGCCGAGAAGGGTGTACGATGTTTTTATGGCTAAAGGACGGCATATTAAATATTAATTTGACATTTTTTAAAAAACCGGGTTTTTTTGCGCATTGTAAATTTAAATTGGAAATATCTCTTGAAAAAAATAATGAAAATAATCAAAATAAAAAAATAAGAGTTACTTTTCACTAAAATTTAAGATTAAAAAAAAATATTATATCGCAAATATAAAAAAATAGAGAAATTAGAAAACCGGATTTTTTTGCGCCCACTGTAATATCAGATATTGATCAATTGATTTCCTGCAGATATGACCAGATCAAAATCCTCAAAAAGTTCATCGAAAAAGTTGAAGAATTTGCTACTGATTCCTGCGCTGGACCAGCTACGATAGCATCGACGGCCATGTTGTTATTTTCTCCGACAGCTATCATTGAAGCGACTGGGTTGGGTCTATCCGGCGTGGTTGTTGGAGGAGTGATCGGTATAAAAGGAATGATCAGTGACTTTTGCGATTCCAAAGATCTGAAGAAGATTATCGAACTTTCCTCGATAAAAGAAAAAAACCTAAGTAGAAGTTTACGAAAATTCGACGATTTTGTAAATGACTTGTCTGTCAATTTGAATATAACCCCCGATGATGCAATCGTGTTGATCACATCAGAAGGTATAGTGCGTACCTGCTATATTGCGAATAATATTATTAATACGGCTAAAATGGTTCCGAACCTGATAAATATGGGTAATGTGATGGTTTATTTCGGATTGGATGTAATGGAAGCTGGGCTTGTTGCTGGAAGCAAAGCAGTCAACTTGGTGTTTGAAGGAGGTGAGGCGGTTTATCAGGTCACCGGAAGTGTAATCTCTGCCACTTCCAAAATTCTCGGCGGAGTAGGAGTTATCATCAGTTTTGGCGAGCTTATTTACAGCTGGTCTAAGGACAATCCGAACGTTTCATCCGCTAAAAAATGTGTGGAGTCGTTGGAGGACAATATTAAGTCTCTCAAGGAGAAAAAGTCTGGGTTTAAAAAAATTGATAGTTCCTAAAACACTAACTAACTGAAAATACTAATAAGATGTTATGTTTGATGTGAAACAAGCTAATTACTGTCAGCCAGTCACTTTGAAGCACTTTTTAGATCAGCATCAAAGTAGCTAGTATCAAAATAGCTAGTCGACAAAACAGCTAGTATCAAAATAGCTAGTCGACAAAAAAACTAGTGCATCAAAATAGCTAGTGAAGATTGGTTAGGTCAGTCCGCGACTTCCTTATAACAAAAATTGAAATTTTTTACTTCAATAATTCCATTGGCAAGCGGAGGCATGTACAAATATTCGGGAAGATTCACTGTCTTTACATTTTTTATTGGTTTTTTTACAACAAAAATTATTATTTTTTATCTAATTTTTAAGATTAAAAATGACCATTTCCTTTTATGGTCGGTAATATAATATCTCCCACAATCCATTTTATGCTGTTACCTTATTTGCATACTTACTGCACGAAAGTCTGACCAACATAGCCATCAGCCATGCGGCCACATTCTATTCTTTTTAATGATTAAGAGCGTCTTTAATTAAAACAGTGGCTTTTGGGAGTTGGCGAAATATTCTTAGCCCACTAGTCCTCTTTTCCTTCGAAAACAAAAATTTTTATTTAATCACTAGTTTCAAAACTTATAATTTAGACCAAAAAAATCAATTTCTATCTTCCAAATCCATGACCAAATGTCTCAACTTTGCTTCAATGATTAGTAGTGATGCGCGCAATCGATACTACAAGGACGTTTGCGGATTCTGTAGAACAAGTTGAATTAATTGCCGGCCACTTCAAGAAATTGTTTAAATAAGAAAACAACGGAATTGCAGCATTTACTGGCCATCCTAGGAAATTGGAGTTAGAAATGAATCTTGCAGAAGTGCAATTATTAATTAAAACGTTAAACAAATTAATAAAATTAAATAATAATAATTAAAACTACTATGCAACGTGCTACTATCTCGATGTGTGCTCTACCTGGACAACAAGAAACTAACAATATTATTAATAATAATATACCTAGAGCAGGATGGACAACCGCATCGGAGAGACAGACGTCCGATGGCAAGAACATCGTCTTTGCCATTGCAGAAGGGATCGAGTGCACGACCCGGGAGGACTGGGTTAAATCCGCCCTTTCCCAAGTGTTGGGAAGAGCTTCCAGGATGCCCAGAAATGGGTGGCCTACCCTGCTTCAGTGTTTCAATCGACGCTTTAGCTCGAACCTATCGTTAGATGCACTGAAGAAGCTGGCCAAGACCCCTCCTCCTGGCTCGCGGGGAGGACTGCCGCTGCGGTTACGCCGTCAGGATGCCCCCCGTGTTCTGAACAACACGAGCACCAGAGTAGTGAGTTATCGCTACTCTTGCAGGTTAAGGAGATATTTAGTAGGCATATCTCTGCGAATCGTGTTGTCCCCCTTGCGGACCGCAGAGTGACCCGAAAGATACCTCGGTGGCAACTCAGAAGTGACGTGATGGGTTGCATCAATCGTGCCATAGCTTACGCGATCGTGCGTGAGCCTCCGGAGACAATGGACGAGATTTCTCTCTATTTGTACTCGGCACAGACAACCTATGATGAAATCACTCAGAGGCCTGCCCCAAAGAGTAGATGGAGAGAAAACATTGCCGCAAAAGTAGCCGCAAGGAAAGCCGAGCTGGAAGCGCTGACTGGGCACATTTTGAATGTGAGCAATGGGGTCAAGGGCAAGACTCCCCCCTTGGTGCGTACTTTACTTCGTCGGGAACGAGCTGCCAAATGGGACCTCAACGACTTGAGGCGTGTCCGGGCAGAGAGGGAGGAGCTGATTCTCGTTTATCAGAAGAAGCTCTCAACTCATGAGTCTCGGTGTCAGCGCAGGCGGGAGAACAACCTGTTTGAATTTAATCGCAGGTCGTTCTATCGTCGGTTGCACGGAGAGACGAAGGAGGGTACCCAGCAAAAGGCCGAAATGCTTGACACATGGGGGAGTATGTGGAAAGCACGTCCTCGCAAGGGTGTGTCGTTTCCGTTTTGTGGACCCGATGCTCCCTTGATGACCGAGTCTTGTGGTGTCTCTGACATCCGCAAGAAGTTCGATGAAGCAGTAACCCGTCTCTCTGACTGGAAGACACCTGGGGTCGATAAAGTGTATAATTTCTTTATTAAAAATTGCAAACCTATCCATGATTGCATGTGTCGAGCAATCGAACAGTTTACACTAGACCCTGGCTCGATTCCAGAGTGGTTATGTACTGGGGTCACTTATTTGATCCCTAAAGTAGATAACCCTTCCGCTCCGACAGATTATCGTCCGATAACCTGTATGCCCAACCTGTACAAGTTGATGACTAAGGTGGTGGCTACTGAGGTCAGAAATTTCGTGGAGGTGAATGGGATTCTGTCCGAGAACCAGTTAGGTACTCGGCGGGATTGCCAGGGAGCTAAGGAGCAGGCACTGATCAACAAATGCCTCGCGAGAGCCCACGGAAACTCACTAGTGTCAATGTGGGTGGATGTGAAGAAGGCATATTACTCGGTTGATCATGCCTACCTCGTTGAGTGTCTGCGAAGGCTTAAGTTGCCAATGTGGTTTATCAAATTTGTTGCAACTGTGATGGACAGGTGGAACGTGCATCTACATTACAACAAATGCGATATAGGCGAGGTGAAACTAGAGAAGGGCATATTATGTGACATGGGGAACGCGTTACGCATGGGCAACCGGTTACATTTTTTGACCTTGTAGATGTCAAAATTAAATCCTTTGATTATCACAAATAATATTTTTTATGGGCCAATTATAAAGTTTAACTATGCCTTGTATTGATTTAAATTAGTTTTTGTTCATGTACTTAAATAATTTAAAAAAGTTATTTTTTTTAATGTTGGTAAACCTAAACTTATTGGAAAATTTTTAGCGTGCTAGATTTGTTTCTTGTAATGGCTTCATATAGAGGTTATGTCAAAGATTCTTCAGAGTATCGAATTTTAAAAGATGCTTTGGAAAATAAATTCGCGGAAGATTCTTTTAGGCAAGCAAAATATAGACTTATAAAAAAGATCGAGAATTTTACAATAATCAATGAAAGGTACTCTATATTTACGATTAATGCGCAGATTGTATCTCAAATCTGACGATCCAAAGCTCGTCATTACTTTGGACAATGAAACTGAAATGGAGCATGTAGCTAAATCTCTACACGAATATTCACACGGTTTCAGTCCTAAATAATAATTACAAATGGATTTTAGCAGTCATCGATGTTTATAGTAGGTTTGTAGTAGGTCTCTCAACAATTTATTCAGATTTGCATTTGTCAGACCACTTTTCCATAAATCTTCAAAAGAAGTATGCAGCGTTTTAATCAAACCATCACCCGAAAACTCTCCAAAATGATAGATACGGATGAAAAAAAGTGGCTGGAAATTCTCGAAAAAGCAGTGTACTGTTATAAGAAGGCTGTACATTCATTTTCAAATCAGAATCCTTTTGAAAGACATCGAGGGATAAGCGGAATAAACACTAATGTTGCAGGTTATAATTATAAAATTATGTTTTAGAAAATATTAAAAATCAATTTGAAAATTCAGAGATTTGTTCAAATTTAGACTCAATTGAAAATTCAAGTATTTTAACTTTGAATTTATATTTAGGCGATTCTAATTGTCCAAGTCCAAAAAAATTCAAATTTAATTTAAATCCGATTGATGGAAACTCAGCCTACTATAAGGCAATGAATAGAAAAATGAATGTCCACAATAGTAAATACGAATTTAGTGTCGGAGATAAAGTTTAGATAAATAATTATAGATAGGTTCGAGTTAAAAAAGATTATGGAACAAACCCTTCGTTGCGGTTGGATAAATTCGAGTCTCCATTCTATCCGACGGCTGAAATAATTAACATTTTGTCAAATAATCGAATCGAGGTAAATCAATTATTTTTATTTAATAGATAAAATATGCTAAAGGAAAGATATGGACGGTACCAATGGCAAGACTTAAAAATGATTAATTTTAATTTTTTTGTTAAAATGCATTATTCTTTGAAGTTATTCAATGATTAATAATTGACATCACAAGGTCAAAAAATGTAACCGGTTGCCCATGCGTATCCAGCCGCCCATGTCACATATTACAGGGCGACAGCATGTCTCCGCTGCTGTTTGTCCTCTGCCTAGAACCGTTGAGTAGAGTCCTCACTGCCCAATTCGAACAAATGTCGATCGAACATGAAGGAGGGTGTTTTAGCACCAACCATCTCATGTTCATAGACGACATTAAGCTGTTCGCTCGGTCTTCAGAGATCCTCCACTCAATGGGTAAAGTCCTGAAAGGTTTCATGAAGGCCGTGGGGTTGGAGCTCAACTACGACAAGTTGGCGACTAACACCCCTGTGTGTGGTGACCTAGTCAAAGTCTTGGAGGAACACCAAGGATATAAGTATCTTGGTGTGGTTGAGAGTCCAGCCTTATTAATCACACCCGAAACGAGAAAGTGTGTAGTGGAGGGTGTGCGTAGTAGGGCGGCAATGTTATGTCAGACTCGGCTCAATGCACGGAACTTATTTCATGCCTTGAACGAGTACGCCATCTCATTGCTAAACTACTACGTTGGCCTGATCGAATTCGAGCCGAGTGAGTACGATGAAATGGACCTTATTGTCCGAAGAGTACTCCGAGAGAATCATGTCCACGTGTTGGCAAGCAATAAGGAGAGATTGTACTTGTCTCGCGGGCAGCTAGGACGTGGACTGAGTAACATCGTACACTTAAGTGAGCGAATTCTTACTAAGATGCACGACACCTTGTGGAGTGGGTCGAGTGTATCCCAAAGGAAGGCTGCCATCCTTGCTGCTGAAAAAGCGCGTGGTACACACCTAGGGACCATAAAAGGCTATGTGTCGGCTAAGTATGGTCTAGGTGTTACCCAAGTTAATGTGAAGGAGTTGATCAAACTTCAAAAGGAGTCTTTAATTAAAAAGATCAACTTAAAAGTCCTTCACAAGACTCTCTTTAGCAGCCTGGACAACCCGCACATTGACGTATCGTCGTCATCTACGTGGCTGAAATATGGGAATAACTCTCCCCGATCAGAAGGGTTGTTCTCATATTTGCAGGATAGAAACTTTTTTAATGGTCAACGGAAACAGTGTAACCACTGTAAGAGTAAGGCAATGACCGTTGACCATTTAGCCACGAAGTGCGGGAGTATGTTTACCATGATTACAGATGGAGGCATAACGAGGTGGTGAGGTCCCTCCATCTTTTGCTCTGCAATAAGTATGGCTTGAGGCGGTCCAGAAAGTTGCGAACCCATCGAGTTCAATCTGTGTGTGAGAACTCGCGGGTGTGCATTAAGGTGGATACCCCCATACGCACCTCGATTGTTGTCCAGCACAACAGACCCGATATTGTGGTCCACGATAAGGTCACCGGGGAGATTGTTATCGTGGAGGTGGGCATCACGTGCCTAGACCGTTTGCAGATAGTGGAAGTGGAGAAAAGGAGGAAGTATGACCTCCTTGCAAACGAGCTAGGACTGATGCACCAGTGCAAAGTCCATGTCATCCCGTGTGTGATGACATGGGATGGACTGGTCACCAAATACCACAAGCGGTACTTAAGACAGTTGGATGTAGATAAGTCTCTACAGGCTTATATACAGTCAACTGTTCTTAAGAGGACTCTGGAAAGAGTCTCGTTTGATGCTCGCCGATCCAGCCCTTTCCTGACGTTTAGTCAGCAAGAGGCGCTGGACTGCACCTTCTCGAAGGTCTACAGTGCCAGAGAAGAGGAGGAAGAAGGGGAGGAGGTGCGTGGAGTGCCACCTTCTGCTCACTTCGAAGGCTCTGGACTTAGTTAGCAAAATTACTTAGTTAATTAGTTTCTTTTTTTAATAAACAATAATTAAAACTACTGAATTTTAATTATCTGTCTCAACCCCAAAGCCTAATCTATCCATATCCCTAACAATGTATGCAGCGGAGGAAAGACTGCGAATCCCTGCCAATGACCCTAGGGTCTCCACGGCTATTGGTAAGAATAGGTAGTCTTTGGCCAGGGACGAGTACTTCTTTTTGGAAAGTTCCACATGTCTTGCTGTCGAAACCGGCTCAACAACTGATGAAATCAAATTTTGAGCTGAGAAGGTGTTGGTGCAGGTTGCGTCAAAAATGAAATATTTCATAGTCAATATTAATAAGTCGTAGATTAATAGTCAATATTTGAAACTTTTTGGATTCGCCAATATTAGCTGTCCTAGAGATTAGATACTTTTCAAAATTTTTTTAGTATGTAACAAATAAGCCTCCAAATTTTTTATATTTTTTTTAGTAATTGGTACATACTTTTCTTAAAGTATGTACTATTCGATTTGTTAATGACCTTCAAAAAATCGGTCTACGGGCATGAATAAAAAAAATAGTCTTAATTTCATATTGCAGAAATTATAAATAAATTAACTCTAAATACATCTGTACTTTGTTCGCAAAAGCCTTGGTCTCTACCTTCAGGAGCCATAATTTTTTTTGTCGAACTTTGCGAATTCAATTATAATTTTCTCTTGTGAAAGAATCGATGAGTACTTTTTTGATCAGTTCTAGTTTAATTGAATCAATTTTTAACAAATAAAAGAAAAGATTAGGAAAAGTAATTAACGTTAAAAATAGTTTAGCGTTCTTAAGTTATTTTTTAGAATGAATAATGCGGTTAAATCTAACAAATCCAATCTGATAACTATTTCCATATAAACGACACTCCAAAGTGTCGTATTCCTTAAATTAAATATTTTTGCAAACATCTTACTTTATGAGAAAATTTTTCTGAAAAATCCAGTGAAAAATAGAATTTCGTTGCTTCATTTGCAATAGTCGGGCAGTCTGGTTTCATTAAAAGGGCGAATTAATCCATAAGTTAAACGCGAGTTTTTCAAATTTATTTCTACTTTGATATTTTGATATGATTTTTCTGTAAGAAATATTTTAATAATTATACTCATTATTATTTTCATATAAATATCGATGCTATTCCTAACTTCTACCTCACAAGGATCTGATTTGCATGAGAAGACGTCGACATTAGTAACATTTAAATACTCTAATTTAAATTTAAATGTGTTTGTAAATACTTTCAATAGTGTCAAATTCAATTTGATAGCACACCACATTAAAAAATATTCCGACAAAAACTGGGCCAAGCATCTATAATAAATATCTATTATTATTTCAGAAAATGGGTTGCCTAAAGATTTTTTTATATAGCTAAAAGTAAATATACAAAACTTTAAACAAAAAGTGTGATTAATCGAAATAGTTATCAAAAATGTTTTTGGATTCTCATATAAATATTATTTTGGCTCAATATTGTTTTCTTATTTGTCAAAAAATGGAATCTGGCATTAATTGGCCTGAAGATTTGTGAAAACCATATGAAAGTTACACTGTAATAAATGACTTTACAATTTTTAAAATAAGCTCAACATAACTTAAAATGAGATAGAATTAAATCTCTGGATTCTTCATTGAGGAAATCTCTGAGTTCTTCATGGATTCTCCAATAGAGCTTAGTTCTCGTTTTTGTGTTAGTTCTATTAAATAAGTGCGATTGGAAAAATAAAAACGACACAGTGCGACCTTAAATAGGGAAAAACAAATAATGGGAAACCTTCCTTTTTGGGAAAATATTGCTTTTGGGGAAATATTTCCACCATCCAATAATTTGATTATTTTTCAAGAAATAAACCCCTTACTGAGAAAAAAATTTATAGATTTCTCTTCAGAATGTAATAACATTCTCAAACAATTTCTTCTCCTTTCATTTTCTCTTCTACTTTTTGTTGGAATAGTACAATCTCCTGTTTTGCTAAGAAGGCATGCAGAAATTCATTTTTGTTTAAACGATTTGCATTTGCATTATAATTTCGATTTTTGACAAAGTACATAGTTGTGTTTTTAATGAGACCTTTTCAGACAGCTAGTTTATGAATTAATTGAAATAAAATTCCTTTGATTAATCTAATCATTAGGTCATATTTAGGAACAAAATAAAATATGCAAATTTGGGTCCTATATCTAAAAAAATATAGACATATATTTCATTAAAATAGACCCATACGTAAAAAGACCTGTATATTCAGACGCGCAAAATTTTATTTGGGATTCAAAACTGCTGAATTCCTTAAGGAAATTGGGCGATGTTGGGAATACAAAAAAGGGAAGGCCGCGACCGGTATTGGCTACGCCGACGCATTGGAATTGCAGTTCTTCGGGGAAACACGCATGCAGTCCTGGCTGCCGCAACGTAACAATATATAGTTTTTTTAATAATCAAAAAATTTTTTATGCCTCAAAAAATCAAAAATCAAAATAAAAAAATAAGAGTTCTTGCTAAAAAGCATGGAAGCGCCGGGCGGTTTCCACATCATACGGAAATCAAGCTTATATAAGAAGAAACGGCCTAAAACTTCAATTTTTTTTGTATCGAAGTCGCAGAACTAAAATTACTAAGGATTGAGGTACTGGTTGTATCATTTAAAAATAGTCCGAGCATATCTGAAGACAGTCACTCTTAAATATTATGTCAACGACCTAGGCTCGGATCATGCTAGGCTCGTGACATATTACAAGTTATTATTCAATGCGTCTTTTATCGGTAAAAACATGTAGACTTTTTAGTCATCTGAAGACAAGGGCATACATTGTTAGGGATAGGGATAGATTAGGCTTTGTGGTTGAGACAGATTAGGGTTAGGGTCGGTGTTAAAATTAGAGTTAGCGATAAGTTGGGTCAGGGGTAAACAAGATTTAGGATAGGAGTAAAGTTAGATTAAAGATTGAGTTGAAGTTAGGTTAGGGTTGAGGATACTTAGTGGTTAGGGTTATAGAAAAGTTGAACAGAAAAGAATAATAATTTATTTGAAAAGTCCAGATAAAATTGATTTTTAATTATTGCGTCTGCTTTCAGTCGATTCTCCTCCTCTTCGAGCCTGAGCAAGTGTCTTCGACGGGTAGACTTATCCATTTTACATGGCAGTTCACTTTTGTGGTTGTTCTCGAGTCCGATTTAATTGCATGCTTCGCCGCTGTAGGAAGGAGTTTATACTCCGGGCGCATGCTTTCCAATGTTCTCTTGATCACGATTGACTGGATATAAGCTCGCGTAGATACCTGGACTTGTAAGGAGTTCTGGTATTGTTTATAGAATCTGGATGTTATTCCATCCCACGTAATAACCAACGGTATGATATTCACTTTTGCATTATGGATTACCTTCAATTCGTTCGCCAAAAGGTCATATTTATGTAATTTTTCTACTTCTACTTGCTTCAAGGATTGCTCAGAAGTAATCCCAATTTCGATAAGCGTAATAATATTCCGAACTTTGTCGAAGACAAAAATGTCCGGTTTATTATTACTCACTATAGTGTCCGCCTTGATGGTAGTGTCCACACGTATTTCGACCACCTCATTAGAGACAGTCGACTGAACGGAGTGAGCCTTTAACTTCCGAGACTGTTTTATTCCATATTTTCGGCAGATGTGCAGGTGCATGCACCTTACAACCTCAATGTGGCGACGTAGGTAATCACTGTTCAACATTCTGCCACATCTTGTAGCAAGATGATCCACAGTTTTTTTGGCGGCGTTGCAATGGTTGCAACAACCACCACCGTTGTCAAAGAATAAGTTGCGGTACTGAACCATGGTCCCTCCGACCTTGGAGAGTTGTTCCCATGAGATAACCACCAGGACGATTCTTTCAGATCCACGTCCAAATCATCATAGCAATTGAATAAAATCGAGTGAAGTGGCTTTTTTCGTATCTGTTCAAGTATGTGCTTTCCTTGCAAATCCTTCAGAACATTCAGTTTGAGGCTTTCCGGAGTTGCAAATTGGTACTTTCTGCATAGGAATTCCTTGATAGTGGCCATATGAGTTTTCTTGAATCTGACGGTCTTCAGGATTCCTTCTCTCCTCAAACAATAGGAAGCCTTCATCTCAATGTCCTTGAGGAATTCAAGAAGCATTCGCTCGCTTTTACGCACCACAGAAACCAATCCTCTTCCTAGTCGGTCTCTTGAAAGATAAAGTCTATGTTTGTTTCCAGGTTTCATGTGTATTTGGTGGCGTATCAAAATCTTGCGCACATTCTTGTCGATATTCGCATGGTTCGATATCAATGAGCCCGATGTAGTAATTATACAACGATAATGCATGCTCATTGACAGCCTTGAAAAAATTTGCAGAATTTAGCTTCGAGTCTGCCAGGCTATTAGTTCTCTCCTCGATTGCATCCGATATTGAGTTCATCGTGTCATTCTTCAAAACTCTGCTATCTTTGTCTTCCAATACTCCAAGGTAACAATAGCCATCAATCCCGTCAAGCAGCTTAGCTTTGCTACTCAACCCTTCAAGATTAGTTGCAGACTTTTCAGCGTTTTGCTCCAATCCGGCAGATCGAAAGAATTGATCAACCTCGACCATCATCCTCATTACAGTGTCTTTCTTCCGAGCAAACAATTTTAGGTCGTCCATGAACAACAAGTGGTTCGTTGAGCATACCCGAGGACTATTGCCAGACTTGTCCACTAGCACATTTGGGAATTTCGCATTCAATATTCTACTCAGGGGGTCCAGGACAAGAACAAAGATTTGCGGCGATAAAGAATCACCCTGCAAGATCCCTCTCTCCATTTTCACGTCACCAATCTCTTTTTGATTAAATCTCAGCTTGATCTTCCATTTCGTGACAATTGCCTTGATAAAATCCACAATCCAATGGGGGAGGCCGGAGTTATCGAGGACTTGATACAGAAACTCGTGATCGACAGAGTCAAAAGCCTTCTTTACATCAATCCAAGCAGAAGGCAAATTATTCCCATTTCGTTGATGGACACATTGGTTGAGCAATGCCTGCTCTTTGGCTCCTTGACACATTCTTCTCGTCCCCAATTGATTGTCGCTGATCAAATCGTATGCTTCAATGTAGTCCGTCAATTTTTTGTTCACCATTTTATGGAGGCCATATGCTATGCGATAGTATGAATAAACAAGTCATTAATCCAACATCCCAAGATGTCGTAGATTTTATAAATAATCGTTAATTATTTTATCATTCGATTTTAGAAATTGTAAATCAGAGTTTTTACATCAACAATCGGATAACGTGGGATGATAACATAATAATGTATGATGATGGTCCATTATTGGTATACATAAATAGTTGATTTAGATGACACCGAATTGGGATGTACATCAACCTCATGTCATTGATGAAATGCTGGCTTGTATTAGCATTAATCACAATGGAAAGTGGAAAACAGATTATTGTGGAGAATATAAAATTCCGGTGTGCTCTGACAAAAATTCGACTTACTCGACTAGCAGTATTCTTTTATCAAAATTGAATTTTAAAAAGGAAGCACTGCTCGAAAAGCAGGAATGGGATTCGGGATATTTATTGGGATAGCTGCGATTGTGGGAATTTCAGTAGGAATATTTATATTTCTCCGGTTGAAATACTTTTTATTTATATTTTAGTAGAAAAAATATTTCAGTTACCAGTCTGAAATCTTTTGGAAGCCTAAAAAAAGTATATTATTTATTCAACATTTATAGAGCGGAGTTTCTCAGGAGATTTTGAATAAATATGTTAACTATCGTTTAATGTTCGCTACTTTTAATGCGATTTTTTGATTTAAAGTTTCCAAAAATTGTTTAAAAAACAAAAATTATTTTTAACGGTGTTAGATTTTCCAGTCAAGAATTCATGTTTCATTCTTTGCCTAGTGATTCCCAGAATTGTAGAAATCTAAATAAATTTTTAATTTTAGTTTAATTATCAATTTAACCCTGAATAACCCCTGAATAAATTTTTAATTTTAGTTTAATTATCATTGAAACATATTTGTTTTAAAAAAATCAAATAAGTAGTAGGATTGAACAAATCAAAAAACTATCTTCATGTCATATCCAAGCAGACTTAAAATACACAAACCGGATTCAGACCACAGGAACTAGCATTGCCCTACACGACTATTCTAACGCATAATACTTCATTTAAGCCAACAGGCATATTACTCTGGAGAAATATTTCTCGGGACACCTGGACAGCCATTTAACGTAATATTTGATACTGGTTCTTCGAATTTGTGGGTTCTTTCCGGAGACAAATTCCCAGGTGAATATTCGTAAAAAAATTTAGAACACAACACATACGTGTCCGAAAAGTCATCGACTTACAAGAAGGACGGAAAGGTTCTTAAAATAGAATATGGTTCCGGAAAAGTGGCTGGAAATCTCAGCAAGATGTTTTAACTGGAGGGATAAGTTTTTGGAGAAATCAATGAAACGTTCCATTCATTTGATAATGGCACTTTTGACGGAATATTTGGATTGGCATATCCCTTCATCGCAGAAGACAATGTGGAACCTCCAATCCAGAAGATGGTCAAACAAGGAGTTATAAAAAAGCCGATTTTTGCATTCTACCTATCAAAGTCACGTGCTTATAATAAATGATAGAGATCCTGATGATAACATTGGAGGAGAATTAACAATTGGCTTCATTGACGACAAGCACTACACCGGGGAAATTACTTATATGCCAGTCAGCAAACAGTTGTATTGGCAGTTTCATGTCCAGAGGTTGACCTTATTATCATATTTACAGTATTTCATTATCTAATGTCACGTTTGACCGCGTTGAAGTTATTGCGGATACGGGGACCAGTTTTCTTGTCGGTCCTCACGACCAAGTTAACAAAATTTATAAGATTTTGGGAGTACAAATCGTAGAAAATATGGTTTATTTGGATTATTTATTCTTAGCCTATTGTCGGAAGGACTGTCGCTTAGAAGATTTCCTTCTATCAAGATAAATATGGGCGGGAGAATGTTTGAGTTGAACCCGGAAGACTACGTTATGCCCGTTGTTTCATTTATTTGTCAATTTGATAGATTCCGTCGGCTGAAATGTGTTTGATAGAGATTACTGGAATGGACTCACCGTTATGGATATTTGGGGACGTTTTCATCCGTCGTTATTACACTGTTTTTGATTTCGAACATAATCGAGTGGGATTCGCCGACTCTCGATGATTGGTTAGATTGGTTCTTTATTCTTTCGGATTTTTGATTTTGGGGTGTTTTTTTTCATTAAAGTTCTCGATTTTTATTTATTTAATCATAAAGAGTTCGGTAGTGACAAAACAACCCATCTTTCATATTTCCAATAAGCTTTTAACTTTATAACTTTTATATAACTTTATAACTTTATTTTATTTTTTTAAATATAAAATTTTTTTTCAAAGAAATCATAAATTTTATCTTTTGTATTTGATTTTCTAAGCTGTTCGCCAATTTTCATAATATTTTCGTGATCATCAATATTTGAATTTTTGATTTGAGAAATGTAAGTTTTGATGGTCTCTAGTGCTCTAAAAGCTTCCGATAGCTCGACTTTTTTCAACATAATCCTCCTCATTACTTGTTTTCTAATTTTAGATATTAAATAAAATCAAGTACTGGTTGAAGTTTTTCATCTTCTCGAGATTGCCCTTCCAAAAATTCAATTAGTTCTTCATTTTCAATATAGCCATATTCAAAAAATACACTTTTTGAAGGAATTGCCTTGTAAAAAACACCGGTTTCATCAGCATTATAGACGTTATCCAATCCATATTGATGAATTTTAAAACTGTTTACATAGTTGAAATCAGTAATGGATTTTTCATTATGATTAATTGATCCCATATCGCCGTGATGTTTTCTTAGCTTAAGACCATTTCGGGTTTTGAACTTTTCAAACCATCCATAGCTTGCTTAAATGCTCCATTATTTTCTCCAAATTTAAGAGCCTTTGAAATGATTATTGAATCAGATAAAATTGCTCCTTTTGACTCCATTAGGTTAAACCACGCTACCATTTTCTCATCAATTTCATTAAACTTGAGTTTAGGAATTCTTGTAGCGTTGAATGTGTTTATATCAGTCCTGTTTTATAGGTCGGATTTTGACTTAAGATCGTTTATTTTTTTTATAGATTAATATATTTGTAATGATATCTAAAAGTAAAAAGATAGCTAAGCTAATTAAAGGCCTCACGAGACACCCGGCCAGCCTCGCGAATGGCGAAGCCGTTCCCTCGGATCACAGCAATCGACAGACGTTCCAGGAGCCAAGAATACTCTCTTGGATCGTGGCTAGTCCTTGAAATCCGTCCACCGAGCAAGCGAAGGAAGCGGAGTGTCTTGGGGCCGAAGATCCCGGAGGACTCCACGATCGCTTTGGAGAAATCGTCTTTTTCAGTCTGTCAGAAAAAAATTCTTGAAATTTGTGGATTCGATAATCTTCCATAGAAAATTCAAAATTCAAAATTTTTGACTAAAAAAGCGATTCGAGAGGTTTTACTGTATTATTGCAACACTGTTTGTTTATTTTTTAAAAATGTGAATTTTTTATTTATACCAATTAAGATAATGGTCATAGGACTATATATAGTCAGCATAACTCCACTCAATAAATGCCGCTGACCTCATTATTCTTCATACAACTCATCAAAGTTGTTATGGCAGTTCCAATCTCGACCCAAAGAGTTCTTTTCTACTCACATAAACATGTTGAATTTACAGAACATTTCGAAACTCTATTCAGAGGATCCTACTGACTATCTTGAGAAGGGACACTGCATTCTCAAGATACCATATTGAAAACATATTAAGAAAACATATCAATTAAGCTGTTCAATTAAATTTTCAATTCAGATCGTCGGTCCCTTCTTTGAAAAAGAGAGTTTGTTGTCGGCTTCCTTGTATCTTCTTTTCTCAACTTTGGGTATTCTGTGACTTAATACACATTAACTTGTAATTTGTTTATGAAATGTTGAAGTGGATCTTCTTAAATAAAATGAAAAATAGAATAAATAATAATTTCCATAACAACAATGAAAGATCTCAGCACGTCCAGACAGCCCATAGTATTCCAAATCTAATCATTTGCAGAGATCCCTGTTGTTGTACCAACTACTTCTATTTCTAAACAAAGCATATAGTGTTCTCTTCCTGTTATTCGAACTGTTCCTGTTTATCTACAAAGGCACGTTAAAAAAGTGATTTTGCAGGTACTGAATTGTACTATGGAACACCCTCACTTGTACTCGATATCCTCATTGTCTTGGTGGTCTTTGTTCTGGAGTATTTGAGAATTTTTTGGGGTTTTTTGATTATTCCGGAATATTTAGGCATAAAAGGGAATGTTTTGGAAAGTGTAGCGGCGATGGGAATTTCTGTTTTGATATCCCTTGGGTCGATCGGAGGGCTTATCTACTTGTTACGGTGGCAAACCTATGTTCTCAAAATTGAATTGATTTTTGTGGGAATTGAATTAGGTTTGGTGGGCGTATCGTTTTTAATGTCCATCATTAGTCTGGTTATTTTCTCTCAATAAATATATTTTGATGAATTTTTGAATTTATTTTAATAAACAATATAGTCAATATAGGAATTTAATTAACTGTCACCATAGCCGTCAAAATATGACTATTTGTGATGATTAGCTCTATCCCTTTTTACACGTTTTATTTGGCTTTTTATAACCGAAATTTTCACATTTGTATACAAAGGGACCATAAGCATATTAATTTTGCAAAGACTGCACTTGACTATGCAACAACATCACTTGATATTGTAATTGTTTTGGTGGTCTTTGCTCCAAAGCTGTTATGAATTTTGCCTTGGTTTGGTAAAACTAAATATTTAGCCAAACGCGCATGAGATATCTTCCGATGTAATATTTTGATTCACTCTAAATCGATAAAGGACTATTTTTACTTATTATTCTGGTTAACTTGCGTTTTTAAAATTGAATCGATTTTTGTGAAAGTAGACGTCCTCCAAATACGGTTCAGCGTCAAACACACGTCCGTAGTTAACGTATATGCACCCATAGTGGACGGGTTGCCAAAGATCTAGACGAACTTAAGCCTTTTAAACGCAGCTCTCGGGAACATTGGCCAAACTGGAGTCGTCTTTTCTAGTCTTCATTCCAGGAAACTGGAATGCTAAAGCAGGAGTACGTCGAGAACATGAGACCACTATCGGAAGACACAAATAAGGAACCTCCCGAGGGCTATGGTGAGTGTTCGACCTATTTCTGTGTAACAATGCGTTTTCGGATGCTGCACGACATAAGTCCACCTGGACAGGCTGTCGAAGAAACGAGTCTGGAGACCACGTAACGATCTATAATCAGGTCGACTACATACTTTGCAAACAGAAAGACAGAACACTATTACGGGACTCGAAATCTTACGGAGAGCCCATCTTGGAAAGTGACATGAAAGAAAATAAATTTTAATGTGAATTGTTGGAAAGAAATTTTAATGCATTTAATTGCTCCTGTGTGTCGTATTTGGAATTGTGGAAAAAAATTATAGCGGAAGGGAATTCTTTCTTTGGACACAAAAAATGATATTGAATGGGTTGGTGTAGAAGCATCGGAGAAAAGTTGAAGCAATTGAATTCGAAGATATAAATGTCGACGATTTATTTGATGAATTTGTTGATGTTAAATCTTTCTGGTCAACAGAAAATAAGGAATGGAAAACTAATCAGGATAATTGCAAATTAAATTGGATGCATGTTTGTAAATATTTTAATGAGAAGAATATTCAAATTCGAAATTTTATTAAAATTATCGAATATGTTTGTTGCTTACCTGGCACTATAAAAATTAATTTACAGAAATTTCATTATATGGTTATATTGTGGTTACAACCATAATTTATTAAGTTTTTGATGTCTGCATTCCAACATAATTTACTGCTTGTGCTTCAAAACTAAGGATACTGCTTACGGGGTTCATTGTAAATAGTTGTGAGAATATTTGAGCATTGATTTATAAGCGCCTGATCTTTAGCACCCTGGCTCTGTTCCTTCCCCAAGTCTCTCTAGTGGTACCATAAGGTCTTTCAGCGTGTGACAATCGTCTTTAGTTATCAGCTATATCATTTCTAGGGAGTACTAATTCGGATATAGACAAAGACCAAACTTTTAATAAAACAGTTATATTCCGACATTTCCGCAACCCATCCAATCAGTAATATATTATATCCATGATTTATCCAGAATAGTTCATTTCAGGTAATTATCCATTTAGAAGAATGCGATTTACTCTGAGACGTGTCATCACAGTAGACCCGGCTGAAATTCATAAAAAAGTGATCCTTTTAAATTGAATGAATGCAACTCGAATCTGATTTTATTGAAATAAAAATAATTAATCAACAAAATTTAATTATTATTTAGTGACTTCCAAAAATTAAGTCGCTGTCGTATCATTTCATCTCTTTGAGAAATAAATTGCGATATTGTCATTCTGAAAAATTATACGAATAAACGACCCTTCAATTCTAAACGACCTAAAACTATTCAAACACAAAAAAATCAACCCATTATCAGAATCCAGTTCAATATCACTTATTCTAAATATTAAAACAAAATACAAAGACGAAGTGTCCCCTTCATTATACTCATCCTCATTCTAAAATCGTCGAAGGAACGTTACCTTCGGAGAATTATTTTCCTTTAATCTGTACGGCTTATCAACCATTTGTAATGATATCGAAAGTGGATGGTTTTTATATTATTATTTACGTTGTAAATTATCAATATGATAAAGTATGCTTATCAAGTTCAGTTCTTGGCTGATAAAAGTTCCCAAATCTGTTTCCGGTCTTTAATAAAAAACACTTTCTGTATATACAAAAAAATGTTGTCCCATGGAATACAAAAATATAATAAAAATTATTTATCTTTAGATTGTAAATTTAAATTGTAATTCAAGTGTGGTGGTGGATAATGAAGCACCTGATAATGGACAACGGAAGTAGTACAATAAAAGTGGGTTATTCCACCATGGACAAACCCCTGTGCCCCCTAAATGTCTAATACTCCAGAATAGTCCCCAATTCAATCACTAAATCCAAACTCGTAAGAAACCGCCTTTTCATCGGAAATGAAATAGACGAAATCTCCAACACGAGTGGACTATATTTCATGACTCCATTCCACAAAGTGAGTCCCCCACCTCACCAAAGGGGTACATCACTAACTGGGAGACACAGAAACACATATGGGACTACGTCTTTGCCAAACCAGAACTAAACGTAGAACGACCGTGTAAGCCAGCAGGTCGACTTTGGGGACACGTCTCTGATCATCTCCGAACCATATTTTAATTTCGTACACTGCCAGGACTCGATGACTGAACTACTATTCGAGCACTACGGGTTTCCCTCAATCCTCAAAACGAATGCCGGCTGCATGAGTGCACATGGACAACACCACAAAGAACAGGCCCTGGTTATTGTGGACTGCGGATATTCCTTCACTCACGTCCTCCCCTTCATCGACCTCCGCCAGTATAAGGAAGGCACTTTGAGAATGGACGTGGGGGGCAAAGTCCTCACCAATTTTCTAAAGGAGGTTATTTCCTATCGCCAGTTGATGGTGATGGGGGAGACCGTCCTGATGAACGAGTGCAAGGAGGACTGCTGCTACGTGTCCCTCGACCTCCACAAGGACTTGGACATTTCCAGGTTGAGTGTTTGGGGGAGACTAGTCGACGCACTGAGGAGAACAGTGTGGCCAGGGACTATGTGCTTCCCGACTACTGCGACACATTTCGTGGGACTGTGAATGTCCCACACATGTCCTCCCTCAGTGACCGACAAGTCTGCCTGTCTGACTATTCCAGGCAATAAGAATGAACAACGAACGGTTTTTTGTGCCAGAACTGCTTTTTAACCCATCGATTGCTGGAGTTTAACCAGATTGGACTGTCGGAGGCAATTTATGAGAGTGTCAGTCGATGTCCTGCCGAGTTCCACGAAGAACTGTTTGGGAATATTGTGTTGACAGGAGGGACATGTCGACTCCCCAACATGGCCACCCGACTGTTTGCTGTGTGTGTTAATCATAGACAAAACGAGGTGCGTGCACGTGTGTCGACGGATTACGACGTGGTGGTGAGGGAGAGTGTGGATGAGTGAGTTATTGGTGTTACGAGTAGTCCTCTCACGGCTGCCTGGTCTGGGGGGACTGTCATTAGTCGGGATGCCGACATTCAGGACAGTTCCCTCAGTAAAGCCCAATATGAGGAATATGGCTTGCAGATATCACGTGAATATTTTTCTGTTTGATTTATTCAATTTTTGGTTTTTTATTAAATATTTAAACATGCGATTAATGATCCTTCAAAGTGGTTGCAGATTTAATTTAATTAGGGTTTAACCATTTAATGTCCTGTCAAAATTTGTCCAAAATTGCTGCCTGCATTTCTGTAGTGAAGAATGGCCCTGCGGGTCCCGGAGGTTGGGGACTGTCGGAGATTGGTCGAAGGCTGGACGAAGAATCAAACGGGGCCATTTCTCGACAAATGAACTGGTCAGGAAAGAGTGTTATTTGGCAGTTTGGGGAAGGTTAAATCTGGGCAGTCGAGGCTGATTTATGGGGCACATGACAAATATTCAGTCATTGCTCTTAATTTTGTTGAAAGTGGTGATTCCGCGGATGCAAAAAGAGAACAAATGGACCTCACCAGAGAAATCACAAGACGTGCAATTGGCGGTAAAATGAGTACATTTTATTGTTTTTAGATGGAGTGGGTAAACTCAAGGAAATTCATGTGAACAAAATATTCGTAGATTCAACACATGAAACATTTGGTAAATTAATTAATATTATCAAAGCTTGTGCCGAGGCTGCATATTTGAGGAATTTTGAGTTTGATGAATTCAAGCAAAAGAAACAGCCTCCCTGTGAAATCAGTCAGCTGACCATCGAGGATATTCCTACATCCACTAAAATGTGGCGGGAAGGTCAAATTTTTGCCGAGGCCCAAAACTGGGCTCGATATCTAACGGAATATCCAGCCAATTATTTAAATCCCCACGAATTTACTCGCCAAATAGAAAATGAGTTCAAAAATGTAGGAAAATGCCGAGTTGTAAACCAGTGAGCACGATCTGGGATTTTTAGTGACGAAATGTGGATTCGACAGCAGAAAATGAACTGCCTTCTTTCCGTAGCCGCAGGATCCTCATTTCCCGCCCATTTTGTTGAGATTTCCTACATCGGCCGGGACACCAGTCAGTTGGATTGTGTGTTGGTTGGGAAGGGGGTGACATTTGACACGTGGGTGTACTGAGGGTATATATAGAGGAGGAATATCCCTGAAGCCGGCCTCCAAAATGGGGGAAATGAGGGGGGACATGGGGGGAGCGGCAGCAGTGGTGTCCGCCATGAAGGGCATTGCCAAGCTCTCCCCCAAAATGAACATTACAGCCTATCTCCCTATTTGTGAGAATGCGATTGGTCGGGGCTCAACCAGGCCGAGTGACGTGGTGGTGGCCTGTAATGGGAAGAGTGTCCAAATTGACAATACTGACGCAGAGGGGCGACTTATTCTGGCTGATGCCCTCGCCTATGCCACTACTCATCATCACCCGGCTGTTGTCCTCAGTGTGGCTACCCTCACTGGTCAGTCGTCCATGGTTTAGTGATGAGGGGCTGTTGGGATTGCACTGGGGTCTGTCTGTACGGCGGTTTATTCTCAGTCGGATAAATATTGGGAGTCCCTTTTGAACGTAGGTGACCAATCTGTTGTTGTAGGCGTCTATTGTGACTGGGGACCGTGTTTGGAGAATGCCCCACTTTGATTCTTACGCAACAAGAATGAGAAAGGCTAAATTGGCAGATCTGAATAATATTTCCAATTCATCTGAGGGTGGTTCATGTACAGCTGCCGCGTTCCTGAGAGTGATTTGTGCTGTGGCTGAATTTTAAGGAATTCATCGTGGACAAGTCACTTCCCTATGTACACCTTGATATTGCTTCTGTTGCTTTCTCGAATGAGACACAGGAAAACTATTTGAAGCCTGGAATGACTGGTTTCATCGTTGGTTATATTGCAGGACGACCTACCAGGACATTGATTGAATTTATTAGCAAATTGTGACTTATTTTTTCTTGGTTATAACAACTTGTTTTGATTACTCTTTATCTTGTTTGAGTAAAATACACTTGGGAGTCCAGATTATGTTTCCTAATAATTTATTTTATACATTTGTGACCAAAATAATGCTATTTGTACAGTACTTGTTGGCTTATGTTCGAAATATTGTTCAAATTAAGTAATCAAAGTCAATCAGGTTTTCTTAATTATTTAAATGTGTGAATGCGCATATGAAACCAGCTTGCAAAGAAAGACTTTACTTATCGAGGAATATGTTTGGAAGGGGACTGATATCAATTACTTTCAAGGCTGATAAATGTTGCTTGATTTCAAAACAAGTCTGGAAAGGCGAAAACTTACTTCTCTGAGGAATGCAGGAATTCTGTGAGCTGAACAACAAAGAAAGTCACATATGGCCACAATCACAGAATTCTTGTGAATAAAATATGAATCAACCCAGCACATTGAACAGACACTAAAGAGTCTGCAGATTGAGTGTCTCTTATCAGCTATTAAAACTCTTTATTAAAAACAAGGATATTCTTAATACGTGAGATTTTTGCCTTGAAGGTTTTAATGGACCTCGCGTTGTTCATTTTAACCAAAATGCAGAAAATTTTTTTTTAATTTTTGGGGGAAGGTTTTAAGGACTTCATCATGTAGTCGAGGACATTGTAGTTGTTCATTTTAACAAAATGCAGAAATTTTTTTTTAATTTTGGGGGGGAAGGTTTTAAGGATCATCATGTAAGTCGAGGACTTGTAGTTGTTCATTTTAACCAAAATGCAGAAAATTTTTTTTTAATTTGTTTGGGGGGAAGGTTTTAAGGACTTCATCATGTAAGTCGAGGACATTGTAGGTGTTCATTTTAACCAAATGCAGAAAATTTTTTTTAAATTTGTTTGGGGGGAAGGTTTTAAGGACTTCATCATGTAAGTCGAGACATTGTAGTTGTTCATTTTAACCAAAATGCAGAAAATTTTTTTTTAATTTTTTTGGGGGAAGGTTTTAAGGACTTCATCATGTAAGTCGAGGACATTGTAGTTGTTCATTTTAACAAATGCAGAAGAAGAAAATTTTTTTTTAATTTGTTTGGGGGGAAGGTTTTAAGGACTTCATCATGTAAGTCGAGGACATTGTAGTTGTTCATTTTAACCAAAATGCAGAAAATTTTTTTTTTAATTTTTTTGGGGGGAAGGTTTTAAGGACCTCATCATGTAAGTCGAGGACATCGTATTGCCAATTTGAAGTTGGTGTGCACACACAGACAGACAGACACACACCATACCATTTTTATTAAGATTATTGAATCACTTGATAATGAGACTTTCGATATACAGACATCCTCAAAATGGATTGTAAAAGAAATATTTCCCCTAAATCTGAAGCCATGTTCTTCCTTCTGCAGGACAGGAATATTTTCTCCGCGAGCTTGGTTCGAAATGCCCACATTGCAAAACTTCTAATAAGACAGTCGACCATTTGGCAACTCGATGCAATAGAATGCTTAATTCTGATTATACAAGGCAACATAACGAAATTGTTAAATGCATACACATGCACCTATGTAGAAAATTTGGATTCAAAAAATCAAAAAGGTTAAAGACTCACTCTATCCAAAGCGTAATTACCAATAATCTTGCTGAAATACGAGTTGACACTACTATCCTTACCGAATCAAAAATTCAATATAAGAAGCCGGGCATTTTGCTATACGAAAAAAAAATTAAACCAGATATGGCTAATAGAGATTGGAGTGACGTGTATGGATAATTTAAAAGCAGTTTTTTTTAAATAAAAAACTCCAGCCAACTGCTGATCAGGATGATTCTCCAACTCCAAACTGAATCATCTGAAATCACAGAGATGGAGCATTCGAGAAGGATGATGCCTGAGCAGAAAAATCGTTACAAGCCCATCTGCGAGGATAAATACGAGAGGCTTCTGAACCAATCAAACCAACACAGACGTGCTTGTCTAGTGACTGGAAGATGCGAATCGAGTGGAGCTTGGATCAATGCACTCCCCGTTGATAGTGTCGGAACCCACCTTGACGACGATACTGTCCGCACCAGCACCAGACTTGGACTGGAGATTTGTCGGACTCACAAATGCTGGTGTGGGGCCACCGTCGATTGTTATGGACACCATGCTCTCTCTTGTCGAAGAAGTGCAGGACGATTTCCAAGACACAAGGCAATCAACGAAATTGTCAAGCGAGCCCTGGAGTCTGCAGGATACCCAGCCGTACTTGAACCGGTCGAGCTTGACCGAGGAGATGGAAAACGTCCTGATGGGATCACAATTTTCCCATTTGAAGAGGGGAAACCCTTAGTTTGGGACGCAACCTGTGTGGACACTCTCTGCCCGTCCAACATTGCCGGGAGCGCAGTGGACAGACTGTATGCCGCGGAAAAAACGATGAGGGCGAAGGAGAGAAAATATGAAGCGCTGCGAGATCGATTAATTAGAAATCATTTATAAAGCCAAAGTCAAAATACTTCCGATTGTTATTATCTGGGATGCGATCACCTCCAAGTATTTTAAAATATATATGGATTTGATTGGCATTAAAGACAGTGTTCTGGCATACATCCAAACGATTGCATTAAAGAAGACGTTAGAAAGTATGTTTGTAGAATATAAATATGGTTTCGAAGACGTAATGACTAAAGCATTGATTCTCAACAAAGATTATGCAGTGTGAAACACTCACCAAAGTTTGTACATCTCAAAAAATAAGATGAATTGGCAATTCTGTGGCTAGCTTTTTTGATACGTTCTTTTAGGTAAAGACTTTAACAAGACTTCAAATATGGCTTTAAAAAAATGTTAAGTATTCTTTTCTTGTCTCTTAAGTTCGCTTTTATTTTTGACATTCTGCAATTTGGTATTTTTCTCATAAAATATTGTTTGAGTTTCAGTTAATTTACCGATTCCACAATCGCATCTAAAATTGGGAATAATGCAGACGTTGAAAATTTTTAAAAATAAATTTTAAATCGCCGTAAAGTCCTTAAAATATTTTCTTTTGCAGTCAAAAGACACTGATTACAAAGTCAAATTAATTACATAAAATACCAGTTTCATTGAAGTTGTGACTTGGTTCTGAAAAAGCACGTCTTTATCATGCTTAAATTTAAAATCCCTGTTCACCATAGTGTTCGAGGTCTCTCATCTTTAAATCAAAAAAGAACAATTAACTGAAGATCTGTCCCGCTAAAAAACCGATATCTGCGCCTTACAGGAGACAAAGAACGCTCTTGGGTATGGAGAAATCTTACTTCCGTTTAACAGTCGTCACTACGATCTTTGTTTTACAATAAACTGGAACCTAATGAGGTGGGTGCATAAAATCTGGACAGTTTGTGACTATTATTGTAATGGAACTTTGTTTATCATCTTCAAACAACACTATAATGACTGTTATTAACGTCTGGCTCTACACATGGCCAGAGTCTCAAAAGAAATCGATGAACTGAATTACTAAACCCTGACGAAAACATACACGCATGTTTTCGATATGTATAAATGTTCAATGAATTTCATCTGCGGCGTCTGGAATGCCAAAGCTGACATAATGAAATTTGCATGAGGAAACACGGGAGAGGATACCGAAATCTATTTGGACATTCTCTCACTGATTTATGTAATTCATCAAACCTGTATCTCTGCAATACCACTTTGAACATTCTGCAAAGCATAAAACTACCTAGGTTGGCACAAAGAGATTCAAAGACTGTGCTTACATATAAAATTCAATCGACTATATTCCATGTCTAACCTTATTAAAGAGATTGTTGTCTTGCTCTAGGAGCTAGGAGGAACTATAATTGAGAGTGACCACAAACTGACAGTCCCAGATTGAATATTAAAGATCTTGGAAAGCATGATGGAAAAATTCAAAAACGGAGATTAAGTTCAAATACCAAATCATATTCAATTGAACATCACATTCCCGGATAGAGAGCACTCAGACCCGCCTACAGGAGGATCCAGTCCCAAGTGAAGGAGTAGAACATTTAGCACTGAGCGAACTCTGAGCCAAGGACACGAAATAAATAATCACAATGAATAGTGTTTCATATTTTTTAATAAAAGGTTCTATAATCTGTTATTTATGTCCATATATTTGATTTTACCGTTTTAAGTTAAATTTTTTTGTCAATATAGTTTTGACACTTAATATTTTATAGATAAGGAAAAATTATTATTAGATAAATGAGTTAAGCTACCAGCTTAATCATCAATAAGTGAATTATGAATTTCTGCCAGATCTAAAATTGTATTAAATAAACAAAACCCTGGAAATATCTTATAGTTGAATACTCCAATTTACTGGTAGCGTCTCTGTCGACGATAAATATTACCCTTGGGTGGTACTGGAAGGCAGAACATGTCCACATATGATTTACCCCACATTCAATTGCGTGATGAAGAGCAAGTGCCTTGGACATTCCAGTAGCCAATATTATGACCTAAGGTATTAAGAAATGACGTAAATTCACCTCTCGTGCATTCATAATTGTTTGTTTGTATTCCTACAGTTAACGCCTGCTTTGGTGTATCTGAAAGACACCCAAAATATCTTGAATTGTCCAATATGGTGGATTTGTTTAAAGTTTTAACACGAGTAATTAAACTTAGAGACGATCCCGGTTCATTAAAAGCGACGTGGCCATCAGTACCGATTCCACCCACAAAGGTATCAATTCCTCCAGCATCCTTGATACTCTGTTCATATTTGCAACATTCATCTTCCAAATTGGGAGAGGTTCCATCCGGAATGTTGACATTGTTTGGATCGATATCAACGTGTGAGAAAAGGTTATCCCACATATATGTCCTGTAGCTCTCTATGGTTTAGTGGGAGGCCTAAATGAGTATTTTTGACACAAATAAAATACCTACGTATTCATCCATGTTAAAAGTTTTTATATATTTAAAGGATAATTCATCGGAATTATAATACTCAACTAATTTTTGTACATGCCAATTGGGGGTGTTGCCTAATTGAAGTTTGTATCGTTTCTACCTGTAGGCAAACCAAGAACAAAGTAATTTTCTGCAGATGGATTAAAGGTTTTAATTTTCTTTTTTAAATATTTTGCAGCCCATGTTGTCACATCGTCAGCACTTTCCAATATTATGAGCCTCATCAGAAACAAGTTCACGAGAATAATAATTTACAATATTCACAAATATCATCTTAAGCTTAAGTGATATTAATTTCTAATTTTATTAAAATTTCATTTATCAAGTAAGGCAACGTCCCTCTCTTGCACAAATGTCCTTCTCACGGTATCTGCTAGCCCTTTTTAAATACAACATCCTCAGTTCTTTATATATGTGCTTCATGGACTGGAACGTCAGACCTGGAAGAGCCTGACCCTGGAAACATGTTTTGGATCCCATAGAAGAAACCGGAGAAATACATTTGGAGTGGCCTTGTTTGAATTTTGTACCTGCTTAGACCTATTTTTATGTAACACGGCATTCCGTCTTTCAACCAGACACAAAACGACGTGGGCTGGAATCAGTAAGCACTCAAATATACAATCAAATTGTAGTTAAATACAGTATGGTCCCAAAATAGTACACCCTTGTTTTTTTGTCGAAAAAGTCTTATATCTGCTAAAATAATACATTTATTTAATTATTTTTTGTGAATTATATCTGTTTTAGAGTTTAATGAATTTTTCACTTTATAGAAAATCGAAATGAATTAATTATACATATATTTTAAAAAATTAATGAATTTTTAATGGTCCATAAAAACTATATCCCGTTTTTAAACCAATAATAACTTAATAGTTAATCAGAAACTAAGCAGATCTCACTCCAGCTCGCTGATATCCACTCTCCTTCTCTTGGAAGAAGAGTCTACTTCCAGCTGCCTCTTACTCCCCACTACCACATCTGATTCAACCATTGCATCTTCTTTAGCATTCATTGGGTCGTCTTCATTTTTGCATGCCATCTCCACATACCGGTTGGAAGCAGAAGCGTATTCTTCACCAGATACCTTCATTCCGTGCTTGTGTTCGATCATCATACTTTCGAACGTTCTTTTCAGTACAACGGATTGGATGTATGTCCTCGTTCCTGCTTCAATAGATAGTTTCCGAGACAACTCCATCCCATGTCATAACCACAGGAATTATTTTTACTTGACAGCTATACAGAAACGAAAGCTCGCTTGCCAGTAGGTCATACTTGTGACACTTTTCAACCTCCACTTGCTTGAGGCGATCCTGTGAAGTAATACCCACTTCAATTAGATTTATTTCGTTTCTGACTTTGTCGTGGACAAAGATATCTGGCTTGTTATATTCTACTTTTGTTTCGGTGAGGATTGTACAATCAACCCTGATTTCAACTTTTCCCGTCGACAGTGTTGACTGAACAGAATGTCCCTTCAATCGTCTTGCTTTTTTGAGTCCATACATTCGGCACAAGTTAAGGTGAATACACTTCACAACTTCGTTGTGTCTCCGGAGATAATCACTGTTGAGCATTTTACCACACTGAGAGTAGCCATGTGGTCAACAGTTTTCTTGCTTTTCTTACAATGATTGCATAATGAGTCAGCGGATGTAAAGAACAAGTTTCGATCTTGCAGAGACAATACATGCTTCACTTCGTGGCCCATTATTTCCATTAGATAGCCATTCTGAGGATGCAGGTAAATCAACATTAGGTTCATCCATACATTTGAAAAGCACAGAATGTAGTGCTTTAGAACTAATTTCTTTTGTAAATATTGTATCTGATTGGACTTTAGAGACTCCATAGTAATACTCTTCTTATCAATAATTGCATATTTGGAGGATAGAAATCTCGCGATCATAGCCAAATGCCATTTATTCATTTTAATTACACGCAGAATCCCCGCCCTCCGTAAGCATATAGTTGACATATTTTCCAGACTCGTAAGGAACTGGAAGAGCATTAGTTCACTTTTGAAAGTAACTGATGAAAGCCCTCTTCCAAGAGCTTTCCGGTTTAAATACAGTCTCTCTTTATTTGCAGGTTTGAGATGTAATCTGAGCGACGTAAGCAATTGCCGTATTTGTCTGTCAATATCATCAATTCAGAAGGTTCAATATTGATTAGCCCAATATAATAATTATATAGTGACAATGCATATTCATTTATAGCACGAAACAGATTCACACAGAGTTGAGTTTTGTTTTCGATAGCATAGTTATCCTCTTCTTAACATTCTCAAAGATAGAGTCCATAACTCTATTCTTAAGAACATTGCTTCCACCATCTTCAAGTACACCCAAATACCGATATCCATTGATTCCGTCAATAGTCTTACAACATGATAATGATTCCAAATTAGACGCTGATTTTTCTGAATTCATCTCCAAACCAACAATTTTAAAAAATCCGTTAACAGCTTCCATCATTTTGAGTAAAGTGTTGTTTGAGAGCAAATATTTTTAGATCGTCAATAAATAGCAAATGATTAGTAGAATATGTTAACATATTGGGATCTTCCTGGTTAATTTCAAGTTTTGGAAACACGGAATTAAGGATCCTGCTTAGAGGATCTAATACCATAACAAATAGTAAAGGAGACAATGAGTCTCCCTGTAAAATTCCTCGGTTTAACTTCACTGATCCAATTCTTCTACCTTCCATATGCAGCTTTACTGCCCACTTCTTAACTACGCTCTTCACAAAGTTTACGATCCAAAGCGGGATTCCAGAACAATCCAAAACGTGAAACAAAAAATCATGATCAACTGAGTCATATGCTTCTTCACATCGACCCAAGCAGAATAAAGGCCATTCCCGTACTCCTTGTTCAAACATTGGTTAATGAGAGCTTGCTCCTTGGCGCCTTGACAATACTTCCTCGTTCCAAGTTGGTTGTCTGAAATTAGGCCAAATGCCTCGACAAAATCAGCCAGTTAACATTAAAACATTTGGTGACAAGTTATACAATGTCGGCATACACGTTATAGGACGTAAGTCCTTCGGGGTTTCACAATCATCTTTTTAGGAATCAAATATGTTATTCCAGTGTAAAACCAACTTTCAGGCATGTACTCTCCATTAATTATTCGGGTTATATCGTGACACAGAAATCCATGTAATGACTCCATCTTCTTAATGAAAAAGTTATATATCCCATCACATCCACATGCCTTCCAGTCAGGAAGATACTTAATAACATTTCAAAAAAACTCTTCCGTAAACTCTGGAAGCATATGTTCAGCACAAGTAGTTCGTTTTCCAACAACGTCATAAGATTGAGGCCTCCCATTTCTCTCGCTCCAGACTTTTTGCCAAAAAGAGACACATTCTTCATCATCAAATCCATACAGCGTCACTTCCTCTTTCTTTGTTAAATCTCGATAGAATCTTTTTCGATTTAATTCAAAGCACTGATTATCCTTACGAAATTGCTTCCTTGAATTATGAACTTCTATTTTCTTATTGTTAATCCTAATCAGGTCTTGCAATAATATCTGAATCCTCGACAGCTCACCTTCTTAGTTTTCTTATACCCATAGCGACAGAGAACATCCATTACCTTTTGCTTTTCAGATGGAGGTAGTGTTTGATTGGAATGGGACTTAACAATTTCCAATTCTGCAGATAATTTTGAAATTTTCTTTTCAATATTTTCTACCCATGTGCTCTGTGCTTTGTCTCTCATGGTTAGAGATAAATACGCACATTGAGCAGCATATAGAATATCAGAAATGCTATTGATATCATTAGGATGATTATCTTTCGTAATATAATATATCGCCGAATTCAATCCTGTCAATATATCAGTTTTCAAATATTTATTTTGAATTTTGGAGTTGGTTTACGTGAATCCCTTGGAATCGATTCAATATTCTTAATTTGTATATCAACTCTTCTAGACACTTTCTAAAAGTGGAAATTTCTGAGCTCTCAAGAAATTGCTTCTGATGGCAATTGCTTCCATAATTATTATCCACTCTCATGGTTTAACCATTCTTTGAGTTGACTGAGACTTGCACTCTTCGAGAATTTGAATTAAACTTCTCACGGATAAGGTTCCATCCACCTCTTGGTCTCCCAATTCTTTGCTTCGTGGCATAAACAATCTGAGGCACCCACTCAGCTTCAGAAACACAAATAGCATCATCGATAATGGCCGAAAGGGAATGCAAGTTAGTTGGGATAGTAGGATTCCCAGCAATTGGATTGTCATGAATACTAGTCCTTGTGCTGTTATCCAGCCCCAGAGACGACACTCCTGCACTTGTTATGTTATTTTTATCCTTTTTCGCAGGAAGGCCCCTAGGATTCGATTTCCTCATATCATTAGGAACGGACATGCACAACACCACAACAACTATTCTCGGTCCATAAATAGTACACCTTAACAAATTCAACATTGTTGTGCTTTAAATACCTAATAAAGTTTTATTTAATATACAAAAATATTTTTATTTTTAGTTTATGTTTTTTATTTTTTTAAAGTAATTATTTAACTAAATAATTATCTTATTGTCAAAATAATTAACATGAACTTTCGTAATGTTGATCTCTCTTCAGATATTAAAAATCGTATTATTTCCATACACGAGGACAACTATGGATACAAAAAAATTGCCAAAAAACTTGAGATTAGCAAGAACACCGTTGCTAAGATTGTACAAAAATACCGAAAAACGGAATAATAAACGGCATTTTAAATCGAGAAAGAGGGAGACCGAAGAAGTTATCTATCAGATCTATCCGTCTAATCAGACGTTCTGCTGAAAAAAATCCAAGAATCTCTTCATCTGCAATTGCAAAACAATTGGAATCTTATTCTGTTATTAAAATATAAAAATTACAATAAAAAAGGAGACTACATGAATGCAATTTATATGGCTGATACTTCGAGAAAAACCGTTATTGTAAAAAGGTACAAAAGAAACCGTTTACAATTTGCAAAAAAATATGTAGGCAAAAATATGGATTTTTGGAATAGAATTCTGTGGTCAAATGAGACCAAAATCAATTTGTTCAGATCAAATGGATTAAGCATATGTGGCGCAAAAATGGCGGTGCACTAAATCCAAAAGCATAGTATCTACAATGAAACATGGCGGCGGAAATATAAAGATATGTGGATTATGAGCTTCAAAGGACCTGGTGAACTTTATACCATAAATGGAATCATGAATGCAGACATGTACATTAATATACTTGAGAAAAAAATGATGCCCTTTATCAACGATCATTCAGAAAATCCGAATTTCCAACAAGATAACGATCCGAAGCATACTGCAAAGAAGACTAAAAGTTTTTTGACAGAAAAAAAAAATTTGCCAGATTAAATCCAATGAAAACATGTGGAGCTATTTAAAAAGAAAAATCGAAACATTTGACATCAAAATAAAAAAAATCTGATAATAAGATAATTAAATAATTACTTTAAAAAATAAAAGAACATAAACTAAAAATAAAATATTTTTGTATATTAAATAAACTTTATTAGGTATTTTTAAAGCACAACAGATGTTGAATTTGTTAGGGTGTGTACTATTTATGAGCCGGCAGTTTTTACGTTTTTGTTAATAAATGTTAAATAAATTGAATTTTGGTCTTAAAAAAATTAAAAATTAAACTCAGACTTAAAAAAAACTAAATTGCAAAAAAAAAGTTCAGATAATTAATTATTAGTACCGAAAATGGATTTTTTCGTCAGAAAAAACAAGGGGTGTACTATTTTTGGACCATACTGTATGTTAGATTAAATAGGCGTTTTATGCTTGAGAAACGATAATCACTATCAAGTATTTTTTCTTTCATTAGTTGAACCCCCAAAAAGTCCATTTTGTAACCCAAAACTTTTGTTAATAATAAAAAATAGTGGCGAGATTTAGAATTTGGTGAGGAATAGAGGTTTCTTTAGAAACTTTCATTTTTTTGAAAAAATGTTACGAGCAATAGAGGTTTGACCGTATAAACATTTTATTCTCAAATTCATAAAACGTGATGAAAATTCTAATCCAAATTCCATAAATGTTTTCATATTCATGAAGATTCCAAGACCTTATGAACCCATGGTTTCTCCAAAACCGAATGAAGATATCACTTGGGAAATCAAGCACTACGATTATCTCTTCATACAGGAAACATACAGCACTGGACCCAAAAATAACTTGGGATGGACAACTAATCCCAGTTAAAAGGAACCCTTCAATCATTGGGGTTACATTCGACCCACTAATGACGTTCAAAAATCAAATGAAGTCAGTGGCTTCACAAATCCAAAAGAAGATCGGAATTCTCAAAGCTTTTGCCAGATCTCCAGTATATTCTATTCCTCATTTCGAATTATTATACAAACAATATATACTGCCTACAATTGAACACGCATGTGCGTCGTGAATCACGCCATTGTCAATATCCGCACAAAATAAACTGGAAGTCGTACAGAACCAGTGCTTACGGATTTTACTGAAACGTGATAAAATGACGCCGCCTTCGGAATTGAGAAATACACTCAACGTCAAAAAATTAATGGACTATCTTACAGAAAGACAGCACATCTTCTTAACGATGGCAAGATCTACCGGAGGTCCCCTTGAAGAGGAATATCTTGCCTATGAGAAGTATGGTAGGAAATTTGAGAAAAAACCATCCCCCTTTTGGAAGTCGAGACAAGGAAGAGATAAAAGGAGACGCACTGACACCGGGGTCACTTAATTAGACGATTACTATTCCTCTTTCCTGTGTTCCCAGGATTAAATAATAATAATAATTTATAAAGATCGGTATAATTTGTAGAAAGAAAAATCAAAAAATTCCTCATATCTTTTCGTAGCTGTAATTTTTATAACGTGAATTTATTTTTTTAAAATAAATAATAGGCCATTTATTTATTTATTTGGTTATTGTTAAACTTCCATCAAACTGTATTGCTTTTCAAATAAGAAACACACTTTTTTACTTATCGATATTTTTAATGAATTCTGAGCAGCATTTTTAGCAAAACAGAACATCTGAATATCAAGGTCCGAATATAGGTCAAAATATCGATCAATAGGTAAAAAGTGTAACACGATAAAATAGATAGAGTACGGCTTGCTTGTCACAACTAATTTAAAATAAATATAAAAATATTTTACTAGTGGCTCACGGGCCAATTTTATCTAGTAAAATTTCTCGGCTGGTAAATTACCTTTAGTATTAAAATTTTGTTCGTGGGCCATTTGTTATTCTTTACGGGCCGCCGCTATTTACCGATCTCTGGTATAAATTTTTGTACAAACAAACCATACTTGTCAAATATAAATAAAGAGTGCCAGTTTTCTCAAACTATTTTTCATAACTGGGAAAATACAGTGGACGCAAGAAAATGGTTTTCCAATTTCTTGAATTTTTTTATTGTATGATATGTCAATTTATTTAAATTTTAATTCTCGGAAAGTAAACTCTTGAGTTTTTTTAATTTTAATTATTTTTTCTCAAAAATGAGTGACCTGGAAAATTATCTCAGTTTAGTTTGTTTGTTCTCAATCGAATTATTTTTATTTTTTTTCAATTGCATATAAGACTTTTCAGATGGGCACATGTTTCGAAAATTTAAGATAAATAAAATCAAAAGAAATTAAGAATTCTCACTCAATCAAAAACGATAGTAGAAATTGCGTGAATACCGAAATGAATCATTAGAAAAATTAGTAAAATGCATTATATTAGACTAAAGAATGAATGGGAGGTCTAAATTTTTTTGCCCGAGTCCCCAGTACAGACTACCAAATTTGCAGGTTCCTGGAATATTGTAAAAGACATATCCGGGCCATTGAAGACTTCAGATTGTCACAAGTGCACTTCCACCCTCAAATTGAAGAATCCAGGATTCTAAATCATTTGATCACATTTAGGAACTATGGTGGACAGAATTCTCAATGCTATTAAATATATCAATCGAACTTTCGTAATCTCCGCGCTGAGCCACTGCCTCGACGTGTGAACTGAAGTGGAGCTAACTCGATAAAGAGTAGACATTATGAGGTTACAGAAAACGAATACTCCGAGGAAGGACAAAATACTAGCACGAGGATTGTTCAGGGAGGCCCAGACCAGTAAATTGAAAATTTTATTAATCTAACTATTTAACTTCACGCTTTATTTTGAATAAATGGTTTTAATTAATCGTATAGTTCTATAAAGAAAAATGTCATTGAAATATCTATGTTCCTAAAATTGTCATTCCCGATAGTTTAATATCTCTATTTTTTAGGTTGGAATATTAGTGACAAACTATACCATTTACAAGTCAATTTTGCTGCTGAGAAACATCATTTTGCAATCTGGAAATTAAATTTGCAGTCAAGAATGTCAATTTTGCAATGAAGAAATCCGGTTTCCGGTTGCGGTTAGGAAAATCATTTTTGCAAATAGTAAATGAATTTTGCGGCTGGGAAAATCGATTTTCCAATCAAGAAATTAAATTTGCGGTCATGAAAACCAATTTTGCAAGTGAGAAATTCTATTTTGCAAGAAAATTTTTATTACAAAAAGAATTGTCAGTTAAATCTTCACATCGAATAACTGAGGGGTAATATCTCTCCTCATGATTCGAGAATTCCATTAAACTTTGTGGAGTTAATACTTCTTTTGCCTCAATTGCAATCCTTTCCAAGATTCTCATTCTGAATTCGGTTATTGACAGTCCCTCTGCAGTTTTTTTATAATTTATAATTTTTTTTTTTTAAATCCTAAATTTTTATTATTAAGATAAGCGAAAAGAGTTAAAATGCGCAGCGGATCGACTGGCAATTTCCGCGTATGATGGCCATTTATAATTATATCCATATTTTCACGAATTCTTTTCTTTACTTCAGCTTTGAATGAACTCCAAGCAAGCTCTATTGGGTTGATTAAATAAAAATATGGCGCTAGTCTTAATAATTCACTATTTTCTCCTGGATTTATTACAGACTCAAATTGACTGTGAATAGGAGCATTATCAATTACGAATGTTAGATGTGTAACTCATGATGCATCACATTCATTAATAAGTTGCCTAAACCAGTAATATTCCTACTAGCAAAATCGATTTTCTTAACCGCAAAAATCATTTCTTACTTGCAGGAATGAGTTTACTGACCGCAAATTAAATTTCGTACTTGCAAAATAGAGTCGTACTCCCTAAAGAAACTGGGACATCTTTGTTCTTCGCGGTCAAGGACCTAGGGAATTTACTTCCTCATTCAGAGGATCCTGCTGGCTGTCATGCGTGGCAACAGCTGTTCCCTCCGTCTCGCTGGGAGAATTTATTAGTTTGTTGACTTTACTTAGTAGTTTGACTTATTTATTTTGAATTTGTTAGAGTTGTAAATGGTATAGAAATATCAATTCCTATTACTTGTCAAAATATTATTAACCAGCATAATATTTATTGCTATTGGTTCGATTCTAGTCTCCCGGGTACTGAGAAGGATTCACCCGTCGTTACTACCGATGGATGAGGTTGTTCGATTTTGTGCAACAAGTGGACACACAAGCCTACTCATTAAAGAAAGAAACCTGATTTCTGTAAATGAATTTGGATCACAAATGAGACGACTGGTTATAAAGAGAATGATCTGTCCTCAGAATAGGCGCATAGTATTTTCAAACACGTGAGATACATAATTGAAAGCACACGTATAGTATCAAGTGGACTAATTATGGTATTCATGGCTGCGAGTGGACCATACCCCAAAGGATACCATAACAAGTGCAAGTTGATTATGACGACTCGAAGATGACCATACATGACGTGTATAACGACTTATCTGTCAAATTAACTGGCTTTGAAACTTAATGGCCCAATGAGTTGTTGATTGTTACCTGCCTGTCAAATTGAGAGTGCTACAACGGTTAAATAACCCAGATGTTCAAAAGTGAGCCCAAATGGAAAACAAAAGCGTACCCTATCAATGCTTTTATTTTTATAAGCTTAGTCAAAAAAGTTTATTACAGCGATACTTGGCTGGTGACATCCATGTGTACATAATGGCGGAATTTTTTAATCCTCGATGTTGGCTCTTATTATTGCGAAGAATAGATTAAAGGTTTAGGATTGTTCATTCACTAACAGTAAATATAAGCTGAGTTTTGGAGTATTTTGCATTGTCCCATCCACTCCGTAGAAGATTTGGAGGCTAATGCTGATCGGCACAGACAGTTCCTTCTTTCATTGGCTTCTTCATTCGATTAGTTAGCTGTGACTGTTTGTGCTGGGTTTGTTTTGCAAGCTTGGGGGTTAATAAATAAAAATAAATAAGCTGAGTTTTGACCTGAATTAGTTTCACCCTACTGATTTTCTAAATATAAGCTGAGTCACAGTAATTCTGCACATTAAGTGAGTAACCTCAGGGTCAGACATGCACTTGATTGAAAAAGCAGTGATGCCAGTTAACAATTGCAAATTTATCCTGCACCTAACAACACTAGAAGCTGTTGTCATAACTTTGAATTTGACTGAGAAAAAGTACGAGAATGACATATTCTGGTACTCAAACTATACGTTCGAAGTATAGTGAAGATCTACTTATGTCCATCTTTATGTCTAAAATTTGTAAGAACATACAATAATATTGCATGTTTGCAGGTGGATTGGCAATTATTCATGGTGGAAAGTGAGAATAATTCCCCAATACTTACTTAAAACGGAATTGTCTCAAAGTAGTACTAAACCACCAAGACACTCTTAGAATTGAAAAAGCAACCAAGGAAACATCTACTCTGTCGTGTTTAGGAGACATTGGAGAGCATTCAAGAGGAGAAAAACATGGATTTTCTATATATTTCCATGAAGATAAGTTTGAAATTGAAAATAACTACAGAATAGCTCCGAATCTAAATTCAGATGTTTAATCATTGAAACTGACTATTCGGCGTTGCTTGATCGTAAACAATCATTTAATTTATTTATTTTTTTTTTTTTTTTTTTTTACAATAAATTATAATTAATTTAAATAGTTATTAACTAACTAAATTCCCGCATCGTAAATGGAAACACAGTTTCCACGTACTATGGCCAAGGAAATTTATTTATCTTTAACAAAATGGAAATAAGTTATACCGTCACGTAATTTTTAATAGAGAATTAAACACTATAAAGACTTTATCAAACAAATCAAAAATGCCCAAGGTCGGAATTGAACCAACGACCTTTAGATCTTCAGTCTAACGCTCTCCCACTGAGCTACTTGGGCGTAATTAATATCGTTTTAGTTTTAACGATACATACTATGAAATTATCCTGGTGATAGGTTAAGACTGTCCTGGTCGATCAAAAGGAGTACGACAACTTTATAAAATCAGTCCTTTTACAAGGAGGGAATAATATCATAGAGCTGACTGTTGAGTAATGTGGAGGTAATATTGTGGTGATGTCTTTACATATATGTATAGTCTGTATCCCTCATTGCTCGACCAGTTAAAGTATTTTTGTACAATGTGAAGATCGAGTGGATCTGTTTGTTCTAGTTAAAAAAGGTTGTTTGACTTGAGTGAGTGGTAGATGTGAATGGAAAGAGCTATCGACAACTACCGTCGACGTTGCCATCCTCCGTGTTGTAAAATTGATTTGTAGAATCTAAATGTAACACACGTGTCATACCCCTCATATGAGGACGATGAGAATTTGAGGACAAAGAAGAATTATCATCAAGACCAGTTGACCAAGTGACCCCTCCTTGTTGTGGGTGGAGGATGAGAGGATTGAGTATGATTATGTATTGACGAGGACACACGACTGTATTATGACATTACGGGAAGTTATTCAGTTATTTGTGGGATGCACAACCCTAACAATGTCAAGTTAGGAGACTTCTTGGGATTGTTGTCACCGATGTTGGTTCATGCAGTGCTCGATCGGTACTTCTACTTTGAGAATGTGTAGAGTATTCCACGAAAAGAATTGTCTGTGGTCCATTCGTTGGAATGGTGATCCCAATTGTGTTGTCGAGGTTGTGGATGTTTTCGAATGTTAGGTTGGAGAAGATCTACAACAAGTTATTTACCAGAAGGACTGGTCTATACGAGGATTGGAGGAGAGTGCAGAAGAGGACGTATTTACAGTCACTCGACCATCAAAGTTCATTTTTCGAAACAGCCGAGGCCAAATCACTGCGTATCGAGCACTGTGTGACGAGATTGACATGCGATATGTTGGTGGCCACTCTCATTCCCAGCTGTTAAGAGACCCAACTGTCGAATCACATGCCACGTTGGACTATTCGACGCTCGGAGTGATGGAATACACCGCTGATTTGTTGATATATTACGTCAATAGACAGAACTGTATTGACTGGGTGACCATGTAGACTCCAATGAGTACAAAACGAGAATTAAGAAAACAGATTTAGGAAAAATGTTTATCTACCAATCAATTTTTGTGTATGTTAATTTAACTCAAACATTATCGGGCAGTCAAATCAGTCATTTGCAGACCACAATAAACAATTATAAAAATACATGAATTTATATCTCAAAATATAATTCCCATCAAAGTTTGAGCTTTTTAGAGCCCAATGCCATTTTCTTACGAGAAGTACAATTCGAAGACTTCCTCTTGACCCCCTCACAACTTTATTATTCTCAATCGCAGAAAATAACGCTGCAGACGACTTGAGTGCTTTACTATTCCCCCCCTCAGCCACAACCCGTTTAGCCTTAGACTCCCCGACCTTCACCTTTGGCTGAAAATGCTGCCGAATCTTCTTTTTCCTCCTCTCCCTCTTCTTGTCCGTCGCCGACCTCTCATCCTTCCCCACAACACGCCCACTTTTACTTTTATTCTGCCAACATAATCCCCAATCCCAACAGTGATTTCCTCAGGTGCCAACATTTCCGTGGCCGCAGACGCTGTGATCGGGACTTTCTCCTCCGCGTACATGGCAGCCATATTATTCACCACCACCGCCTCCGGTTGTGTCTGCACTACACCACACTCCACCAACACTCGCAGGAGAGTAATAAAAACTGGACAGGGCATTCAGTTTGGAGAACAGGGAGTTGAGAGAGGACCTCAATTCGTTGTGTGTCTCCACCAACTTCTGCTCAGACTGAGACTGGGAGACACTCTGTCTGGTCACCTGAGTTGATTCCTCGTATATCTCCGCCAAACTCTTCTTGCTCTTCTCCTGGTCAATGGGGGCCTCCTTCCTGTACTCACCAGTCCCCTCCACTGGCCGCACCTTCCTCTCCACGTCGTCGAAAACCTTATTTTTGATCCTCTCAATGATCATGTCCTCCAAAGTCTGGTTGGACTCCACCGTCGTGGGGGCGGCTGAGTCATCACCACCAAGACAACCCGGAATGGAGGAGTAGTCGAATTTTAGATTCTCCTCGACCAATGAATCGACCGGTCTCGCCCTGGCCGTCACTTCCCCCTTCATTTGCCATTTCGGACATTCCAGTGACTTGGCCTCCGCCTCCTTTATTATTTTAGACATCTATTTGGGGGTTTCGGGGGGTGGCTGCCTGTCTTTCCTGCTTCTGGAATGCCGTGTCCTCTTCCGAGGATATTTCCTCCCCCAAATGTGTGTCGTACAGTAAATCGTCATCCTCCGAACTCAACCCCTCTTCTACGTCCTTTTCGAACTGTTCGAAGGCTGCCTGCTCGTCCTCCTCTTCGGAGAGGGAATTGTCCGACTCGCACTTTATTTCCTGGTCGGTGGACTGGTTGGAGATGCAGTCGGAGGTGGACTCTTCAATGGCCGGGGTTTCTGGCTGTAGGAAGAGTGTGTGGTTGGGAGGGGGGATTGAGGGAATCAAGTTGGTGTTGATGAGTTGAATTTGCTGCCATATCTGCTCATGGTCGAGGCCTTGGGTGTATAACTGAGTCGGCAGGGTTGTTTTTGTTGGATTGTATGTTTGACGTAATTTTGTGTACTTTTCTGCTAATTTGTCGAGTTGTTGGGAAGATTGGCTTGAATTAAGTTATTTAGACGATACCTACGAAAAGTGACCATTAGATGCAACAAGAGTGAACGTGATGTTGATCAATTTTTATTTTAAAATATATTTTTGATTTATTTTTAATTTAATTATACTACAATTAAAATATGCATAAACTAAAATATTTCACTTTACTTGTTTCCTTATAAAAACGTCAAAATTATATTAAAAAACTGTTTAGAAAATATTTATTTAATATTTTTATTATTTAAAATATTATTAATTTTATAGCTGCAAACTCTATTCACGTGTGTCAAACATATGACCTCCGACATTCGGGCACTACCAGTCATCGACATAACAAAGAATAATTTTGAGGCACTCACTCCCGCCATAATCCAAGCAATCCAAACCTCTTCATTCCTCGCCTTCGATCTAGTCCTTCATTCCATTAATTTGATAGGAATTGAGTGGCCTCGGCCAACAACATGTTTTAAAATGCCAGTTTAACCCACAAAACTATTTTTAGAGATATGGAAGAACGATATTTAAAGTTCTCCGAAATAGTAAAGACACGTGCAGTCCTCTCTCTGGGAATATCCGCCTTCACTCATCTGAAAACACTCAACGACGGAATCCAAAGCTTCCTCGTGCAGACATTCAACCTGTCCCTCCTCTCCCAAGACCTCTACGTGGTCGACCCCTCCTCCCTCCAGTTCCTGACCAGCCACGGATTCGACTTCAACCAGCAGTACTCCCACGGAATACCCTACCATGCTGGGAATGACCAGGTGGGAGTGTTGTGCTCATTTAAGGGCACTCCCAATCCAGTTCGGGTCCTTTTTGGCCAAATTGTGAGGGCAAGGAAGCCGGTTGTCCTCCACAACGGATTTATTGACATTATGTTCATGTATCATCACTTTTATGCACAACTACCCCCCAAACATTCCACCTTCGTCGCGGACTTGACACAAATATTTTCTGGTGGTGTTTATGACACGAAATACTTGGCTGTGCATGTCCTTCACTGGGGTGTCTCATTCCTGGCATACCTTTTCAGGAAATGGTCGTTGTTCCTCTTATTCGTAGTCAGAGACTCAACATGGAATATTGCGATGGGGGGAAAAGAGGGCTGGTTTTGACATTCCCGACTTATCCCCCTAATTCTTTGTCCGTCAACCAAATTTTGTGTCGCTTCGAACATTCCGCGGACAGTTATGTTTCCACGTGCAAGAAGAGTCCAATCTGCAAGCAATTCTCCGTCCGTTCTGTTTATAAATTGGCAGAATCACGGCTGGTGTAGCGCGGGAAATTCGAAATGTTCGAAATCTCACAACATCGACCTGGCAATAGACCAGGAGTTGTTCGGGGTTGTGGGAGATGAGGAAGATGGAGAGGAGACCGGTGGGTTGTCCGACAGTCTTGGGGCACATCGGGCTGGTTTCGACGCGTTTATGACGGGCTACATTATGGGCTTTATTCTGTCGCGACACGGGAAGAAGAGGCCGACCTCATTCGAAGACTTTGGGTTGGCACATCAGTCCAATCGGGTGGCATTGACTGCCAAAGGCATTCCCTTGTTAATTACTAAGAGTGTCTATTCCAAGTACTCTTTACCACATCGTTCTAAGTATGATCTTATTTTCAGTTCACAATAATAAATCATTTTTTCTTTTTACTCTGCGTGGGTGTGGTCTGGCGCAATATGCCAGAATTGATGGAAATTAGATTCCAGCTGCTAAGTCTACTCGCCTCAATTTTTCATTGTCAGTGAGGTTGTAGACGGGGATTGTTAAAATGGGACTCCCTACCTTCGCTGATTTAACATTACCAATGAAAAAACCTTTCCGATAAACAAATGAAGTTGGGTTAGGCAATGTTTTCTCCTGAAATCTCAAGAATTTCCATACGTAGCCAGTAATGATTTTAAACTTTAGTGTTGAGGTGTTTTTACACTTTCTGAAAATTATTTTGACATAAGAGATGTGCATGGGGAAAGACCTAGCAACCTACCCTGTACCTGAGACACAGTATCACACCGTCTGACAATCACCACTACGGTCATGATTTTGCTATTAACCTACTAATTGCATCAAGTATGGAAAATCAATGACCGTGTTCCTGTTATCCTACTACTTTTATTATCTACAAAGAAATCCATGATGACTGTTATCATTGTTTAGGCTCCAATTGATGAACTGGACGAATTTTACAAAATCCTCGCGAAAACATACATCCGAGTTAATAATTCTTCAATGACGTTTATCTGTGGTAATTGACATGCTAAAGCTGGGTTGACAGGACATAACGACGTTTGTAGGAGAAAACATGACACCCTGCAAAGCATAAAACCACTTGGGTCAGGACCAAGCGATCCAAGATGACAGGTGTGTGTATATACATCAAATCCCCTATATTACCTCCCAATCGCATTAAAGAAATTGTTCCGACTCAGAAGTTATGAGAACGATAACTGACAGTGACCACACCTGACAGTTCTCAGATTGAAATTTAGATGATACTTTGGAATCGAAGCAGTAAAGAGAAAAATTACTACTATGTTTGGCCGATACAGGTGAACCGAGAAGTAGGCAGATTCCAATCCTCACAGTGGCAACCAGCTGTTCAAAAAATAAGATTTCGCCCAAGCACGGGTCAGAGGGAAACTACTCATTTTTAAACATGCCAGCTAGCCCTAGTCTATGTGTTCGTACAACGTTGAAACTAATCAATGCATTAAAGACAATCGGTCAGCGGGCTATGATGGTAGACCGGGCGAGTTACTAAAACATACCCCGACCAGGGTGCCAGAAATAGGAACTGGGCATTTCCCCACCTCTAATATGGAAAACTGTAATGAAGATTTTGAGGTCTATCGGCACACACGACTCCTTCACTCTGTCTCTGCCTTCGATTAGCTTGTTATGACTTGTTTTTGCTTGAGTTGCCACCTATGATGTGCAACTTTGGGGTTATGAAAAAACTCAGGAGATTGACCAAGTAAGTAGTTCACAGACGAGAAATACATAAAAAAACGTTTATTATAACATCAAAAATGAAATAATTTATCTTCAAAGAGTGTTCATGATCAGTAGAATACAAGCGTGACACAAAACGTTATACTTCGTGACTTTTGTGGGTCTTTTGAAGACTCGGGTTTGTCTCTCTTTAAAGGTTGCCGCCTCCTGGACGTGCTAATCATGACAAATCGGGAATGCATTAAAATGATTTAAAATCAAAAATGACTATCCATAGACAGGCTTCTTGCTGTAGCTGAGATAAAGAATGTCGTTCACTGCAAAGCACTGGAAATTAAAAGTTAAGAAATGACGTCGTATAAGTCACCGAGGAGGGAGTAGAGAGAGGGGGAGAAAGACTTGTTGACATACAATTGCTATGAATGGGGGATATGAAATACTAGCTGGTCGGTAGAAGGAATCTTAAGAGTAGCCCGCAGTGTTTGGACTAATGTCTTGACTGAGTCTTCAGCATTGGCACTACATCTCGGGTTTTTGAGCATTGGGACATCATTGGACAGTGCTTCGCAGATTAAATTCACTTTTAATTTTAAGAGTCAATTTACATTTTCTTGATTTTGGTTTTATGCAGTCCACATCACTCTCGGCCATTATGGGAATATATATTTACTAAAATTCCACAAATAAAAAATGAGATAGGCAAATCGAATCCCATGTATCCCAAATAGAGAATAATTTGAATATAAAGTATCCCTTCAGTGTGACGTCACAAGTTATTATTTGGACTAATAGATAGACTATACTCCCACTACTCCTCTCACTGTCCACGACAGTACGACTCTCGGTCTACAAAGAAGTACTTTGTTCTCCACTTGCCTGAGGACAAAAACTCGGGGATCTACGGCAATCAACGGTATGAGCTGTTGGAAAAGGACCCTTCTCATTCACGGAGAATAAGTCGTCTTCAGTGCTTATTTTTTACTCCTCCATTACTCACAAATCACTCAAACTGCGACTATTAGTTTTTGACAACTATAAAATCGTTTTCTGGTCACTTATGGACGTTCTTATCATTTTTGACGTCTCCTACAAAGCCACCACTCGGCTCTACGACGTGATTCTCGGTCACTCGAAAGGGACCCCACTACCCAATGAAGAGCCACCAAGAACAGCAAATAGAACAGTATGGACCCCTTGTGCACAGATTGATGGGGGAAATACTCAATCTGGACAAATAGAACTATAATAAAGAATAATGAGGAAAATAGTCAAGGATAACCTAAATGTGTATGTGAATAACACAAGAGGGGAATCTGTGGTCTATCAGATGCACATTGTCGTGGACTAATCAAACAAGCAAGACTTTTAGTGTGCCAAAGAACACTTTTTTATTGCCCAGTTGTGTGCAAACTGTCATGAAAATAATTTAAACGTGGAATGCCAAACCAATATAAAAAGTGTCGTTCTGGTAAAAGTTAAAAGTACCTCAAATAATGAAAATCTATGAAAACATGCCTTCAGAAACCTTTGCTATATTGAGAAGGTATGATGTGTGGATAACACTGCGGGACGACAATTTTTATGGGAAGCTAGTGTTTCTTAAAGATCTCAGAAGGTTGGGGTCCGGCCTAATTTTTACGAAAAAACCTTTGACAGAGAAGACAGAATAAATTCTATGTTTTTAAACCGCACGATGCATCCTTTGACAGTACGAATACTGAATGAATATGCCTCTGTCTGCAGAAATAAATGATGTGTCATTTTTATACAGATGAATACTCCGGCGGGGGTTGAGTTGGCGAGGGTGTTGACAGGACTCGGAACTCAACGGGGAAATAGGGTAAAAGATGACGTCTATGGAGGATATGAGTGATGACACAAAGAGGTACGCCACATTCTCCATCGACTTGACTACAGGGCGACTGGAAACAAGCAAAATAAATTCCTCGTGACCTCCGAGCCTCTGACTCAGGACCTTAGAGTCTGTTTGAAGATTTACACTGTCTTGTCCAAGTCGTAGATTCCACCTTTTTTGTATTTCTACAACTGAAGTGGACGAACAAAAAACATGGCACAAGCGAAACCGAACGTGCATTACTAACTACTGTATATTAACAAATAACCCATTTTAATCCGCTAAAAATGAACTTATCCGATTTAAAATTTCAGCAGGAATTAGTTTCCTGACGTTCGAGTAAAATTACAAAACAATTTTGAACGAAGATACTTCTCGAATGGGTTCCCAATGGGAGGAGTGTGGAGCATAAAACACAAATTGGAATCGAATTCTTCTGAAATAAACAAAATCTTGTGGAAATGATTAATGGAATTTGCAATCACTTAAAGATATTCGAGAATTGATCGAAAGTACGCCGAATAGATCTTATTTAATAATCGTCGACACTAACGTTTCAATTTTGTAAGTGTTACAGTCATAAAAAAAAATTTGTATTTGAAAAACCGTTTTTTTCTACGAGAAATGTGAATCACAAAGATTAGAAGGTCGAAGGAAAAGACATGTCAGACCTCAAAAACAAGTGTCGACATTCATCACAGTCCCAGCCTTCGACCGACGCCTGAGTGTAAACGAAATGTTTTACGTGGCATTGTAAACGTCGAGCAATTCGTCGAGTCTTGGCAATGATCTTTCTATGTCTGCTCAGCTTGACTCGGAAGACAAAGCCAAAGGCCAGTGCAACAACCCTGTCAACTAGGACAACATGAACAACAAGACACGACAGCGCGAGACAGTGCCCCATTGACCTTCTACAACAAATACAGACAAAGTACATTGACAGCAGTGTAGAGAACACGACTGACCACCCCAACCATCCCTACACTTATAAAGACCACAAACATTCAAGACGGGCATAAACAGCCCGTTTATCGACAGCACGGACAAAGGAGTAGAACACCTTGACACTGGCAATGACACTCAATTCATATAAATTGGTCATTCGAGACACAGATGTCACAATCTGGCCTGAATTAATATAATGTCACCCGAGGATCAAATAAGTATAACACGACGGAGGGACCCAAGAGAGACCTGACGACTTTGCCAATACTCTGCGTGCTGCCCTTAGCAATGGAGAGGAGTCGTCGGGAATGTCGAGAGAGAAGAGGAGGTCGGGGGAGTGGAGAGAGTGTCCATACCAGGACATGGCCTCTGCATTCACAACACAAGTCAACCACAATAGGGCAAAGTGGGATGATGGAAATTAGCACATGATTTGTGTAGGTTGAGTGAGAGGGCATACACTTTGAGCACTAAGGGTCACACAGAGTGAGCACATTCGACGTATTCCTCGATGAACACACGGGCAGAATCAAGTCCAGTTGACACAAAGAGACTATCATCCACGTGCCGTAGCAAAATCTGATGTTGAGAGGACATACTCAGATTGCTCTCCAAGTCACGGAGGTACAAATCCCCCAACAACTTGGCCACAATCGAGCCCTGGAAGACCCCTCTGGTGGTGTGACACGCCCAGTTGGAGACCTTTCATCACAACAACCGGCCTACCGTCACGACTGACTGGAAGAGAGTGTGTTCGAGGGTTGCCTTGTGCTTCTCGAAAATAATGGCGGATTCACTCGAGTCCCCCAAATTAGAGATTATTTCCCTTTCCAACACCTTCAGGAGTCTATCCCGGCCAATCGAGTCAAAAAACGAAGACAAGTCACATTTCACAACATAAAAACGACTTGTGGTGATTCGGCAATAAACCTGCAACTTTTATTTCTCTGCTTAAATTCGGCCAGTCTTTCATGGCTTCTTCATTCGATTAGTTAGCTGTGACTGTTTGTGCTGGGTTTGTTTTGCAGTTGGGGGTTAATAAATAAAATAAATAAGCGAGTTTTGACCTGAATTAGTTTCACCCTACTGATTTTCTAAATATAAGCTGAGTCAAGTAATCTGCACATTAAGTGAGTAACCTCAGGGTCAGACATGCACTTGATTGAAAAAGCAGTGATGCCAGTTAACAATTGCAAATTTATCCTGCAACTAACAACACTAGAAGCTGTTGTCATAACTTTGAATTTGACTGAGAAAAAGTACGAGAATGACATATTCTGGTACTCAAACTATACGTTCGAAGTATAGTGAAGATCTACTTATGTCCATCTTTTAAGGTGGATACCCCCATACGCACCTCGATTGTTGTCCAGCACAACAGACCCGACATTGTGGTCCACGATAAGGTCACCGGGGAGATTGTTATCGTGGAGGTGGGCATCACGTGCCTAGACCGTTTGCAGATAGTGGAAGTGGAGAAAAGGAGGAAGTATGACCTCCTTGCAAACGAGCTAGGACTGATGCACCAGTGCAAAGTCCATGTCATCCCGTGTGTGATGACATGGGATGGACTGGTCACCAAATACCACAAGCGGTACTTAAGACAGTTGGGGGTAGATAAGTCTCTACAGGCTTATATACAGTCAACTGTTCTTAAGAGGACTCTGGAAAGTGTCTCGTTTGATGCTCGCCGATCCAGCCCTTTCCTGACGTTTAGTCAGCAAGAGGCGCTGGACTGCACCTTCTCGAAGGTCTACAGTGCCAGAAGAGGAGGAAGAAGGGGAGGAGGTGCGTGGAGTGCCACCTTCTGCTCACTTCGAAGGCTCTGGACTTAGTTAGCAAAATTACTTAGTTAATTAGTTTCTTTTTTAATAAAGGGGATTGTCCATCTTTATGTCTAAAATTTGTCAGAAAATATAATAATATTGCATGTTTGCAAGTGCATTGGGAATTGTTCATGGTGGAAAGTGAGAATAATCCCTCAATACTTACTTAAAACGGAATTGTCTCAAAGTAGTACTAACCACCAAGACACTCTTAGAATTGAAAAAGCTACCAAGAAAACATTTAATCTGCCGTGTTTAGGAGACATTGGAGAGCATTCAAGAGGAGAAAAACATGGATTTTTTAATATATTTTTAAGAAAATAAGTCTGAAATTGAAAATAACTACAGAATAGCTCCGAATCCAAATTCAGATGTTTAATCATTAAAACTGATCATTCGGCGTTGCTTGATCGTAAACAATCATTAAATTTTTTTTTTAAGACAAAATTGTTTTATAGTGAATGGAAGTGAATTATACTATCTTTTAATTATACTGTCACGTAATTTTTAATAGAAAATTAAACACTATAAAGACTTTATCAAACAAATCAAAAATGCCCAAGGTCGGAATTGAACCAACGACCTTTAGATCTTCAGTCTAACGCTCTCCCACTGAGCTACTTGGGCTTTTTTAAAATCGTTTTAGTTTTAACGATACATACTATGAAATTATCCTGGTGATAGGTTAAGAACGTCCTGGTCGATCAAAAGGAGTACGACAACTTTATAAAATCAGTCCTTTTACAAGGAGGGAATAATATCATAGAGCTGACTGTTGAGTAATGTGGAGGTAATATTGTGGTGATGTCTTTACATATATGTATAGTATGTATCCCTCATTGCTCGACCAGTTAAAGTATTTTTGTACAATGTGAAGATCGAGTGGATCTGTTTGTTCTAGTTTAAAAAGGTTGTTTGACTTGAGTGAGTGGTAGATGTGAATGGAAAGAGCTATCGACAACTACCGTCGACGTTGCCATCCTCCGTGTTGTAAAATTGATTTGTAGAATCTAAATGTAACACACGTGTCATACCCCTCATATGAGGACGATGAGAATTTGAGGACAAAGAAGAATTATCATCAAGACCAGTTGACCAAGTGACCCCTCCTTGTTGTGGGTGGAGGATGAGAGGATTGAGTATGATTATGTATTGACGAGCACACACGACTGTATTATGACATTACGGGAAGTTATTCAGTTATTTGTGGGATGCACAACCCTAACAATGTCAAGTTAGGAGACTTCTTGGGATTGTTGTCACCGTTGTTGGTTCATGCAGTCCTCTATCGGTACTTCTACTTTGAGAATGTGTAGAGTATTCCACGAAAAGAATTGTCTGTGGTCCATTCGTTGGAATGGTGATCCTGATTGTGTTGTCGAGGTTGTGGATGTTTTCGAATGTTAGGTTGGAGAAGATCTACAACAAGTTATTTACCAGAAGGACTGGTCTATACGAGGATTGGGGGAGAGTGCAGAAGAGGACGTATTTACAGTCACTCGACCATCAGAGTTCATGTTTCAAGACAGCCCAGACCAAATCATTGCGTATCGAGCACTGTGTAACGAGATTGACATGCGATATGTTGGTGGCCACTCTCATTCCCAGCTGACGAGAGACCAACTGTCGAATCACATGCCACGTTGGACTATTCGACGCTCGGAGAGATGAAAGACACCGCTGATTTGTTGATATATTATGTCGCGAGCCGAGCGCGCGACCGAGCCCAGCAAGCGACTTTGACACCTGTAATACCTGTCATCCACCTGTCAGTCTAATTGATGAATATTCTTCTATAAAATAAAATCATCATATTTTTTTAATAATTTGGATTATTCTTTACGCTATTCACATTTAATTTATTTTATTCATACAAGATGTAAATAATTTTTGCCGGCGTAACATACTCACCCAGATAAAATATTATCCACGCTAGCATAAATTTGTCTACACTTTTCATGTCAGGCCAGCGTTTGTTTGTAAAAGATCAAGATGATATAATTTCCTGAGATCTATACTCAATAATGAGGAGGTCGATCTTCCCACACATAAGAAGTATCGACTCAAAAAGAAAGCAGAAATTTCCTAATTAAAGAGGGGAAACTATATCTTAAAGATGTAAACGGCCTACACAAGCTCGTAATTGCTTCCACGAGCTTAGAAGAGATGAAATTAATTGCACGTGAGATTCATGAAGCTAATCATTGCGGACATAATGCTTTGGAAGCCTTATGTAGGCGAAGATTTTTTATATTGAGAAGAGAGATCATTCGCCAAGTTGTTAAAGAATGCAATATCTGCAAATTTTCAGTTCCACTAAAAACAATATGATGATTTAATTCATATTGTTGCTGATTTACCTAATGAAAGATTTCAAGTAGATTTAATTGATCTTAAACGGTATAAAATTAACTTATTTTGTAGATTTAAAATGAAAACAATGATTTTTCTTGGTTAATGTCTATAATAGACGTATATTCGAAATATGCATTTACAAGGAATCTTAAAAATAAGTGGAGTAGAGGTGGCGAATAATCTGAATGATATTTTTATGGATTTTGGTCCCTGCAAGTTTCTCCAATCAGACAACGGAACAGAATTCAAAAATTCTCATGTGACAAAAGTATGTGAAGAGTTTTGTGTTCGACAAATACATGGAAGACCAAACAATCCCCAGAGTCAGGGAATTGTTGAACGATTTAATCAGACGGTCACAGGAGCCTTTCAAAAATATGAGTTTGGATGACACCAAAGAGTGGGTAAAAACACATAAGAAAGACTGTATTTTTGTACAATCAAACACCTCATTCATCTACAGGTGAATTATTTGTTTTAAATTTTTTGCAGGCGTTAGCCCCTTTGAGAGATATCGTGGAATTCCTGGATTCAATACTGTTTCAGGAAATACTGATGTAGAGGCAGCTGAACTTCAATACACTCCCGAAACTAACAGTAAATGTTTTAAATTCAACTAAAGATGAATTCGAATTCAATTTCCCAAAAGTTAACTTGGATTCTCCATATTATAAGAGAATGAACAGGAAGATGGGAGTGCATGTGTCTAAATATGAATTAAACATTCGAGACATTGTATTTCTTAATAATAAAATGGTATGGTGTGTGTCTGTCTGTCTGTCTGTGTGTGCACACCAACTTCAAATTGGCAATACGATGTCCTCGACTTACATGATGAGGTCCTTAAAACCTTCCCCCCAAACAAATTAAAAAAAAATTTTCTGCATTTTGGGTTAAAATGAACAACTACAATGTCCTCGACTTACATGATGAAGTCCTCCTTAAAACCTTCCCCCCCAAAAAAAATTAAAAAAAAATTTTCTGCATTTTGGTTAAAATGAACAACTACAATGTCCTCGACTTACATGATGAAGTCCTTAAAACCTTCCCCCAAAAAAATTAAAAAAAAATTTCTGCATTTTTGGTTAAAATGAACAACTACAATGTCCTCGACTTACATGATGAAGTCCTTAAAACCTTCCCCCCAAAAAAAATTTAAAAAAAATTTTCTGCATTTTGGTTAAAATGAACAACTACAATGTCCTCGACTTACATGATGAAGTCCTAAAACCTTCCCCCCCAAAAAATTAAAAAAAATTTTCTGCATTTTGGTTAAAATGAACAACTACAATGTCCTCGACTTACATGATGAAGTCCTTAAAACCTTCCCCCCCAAAAAAAATTAAAAAAAAATTTTCTGCATTTTGGTTAAAATGAACAACTACAATGTCCTCGACTTACATGATGAAGTCCTTAAAACCTTCCCTCCCAAAAAAAATTAAAAAAATTTTCTGCATTTTGGTTAAAATGAAAAACTACAATGTCCTCGACTTACATGATGAAGTCCTTAAAAACCTTCCCCCCAAAAAATCAAAAAATTATTTTCTGCATTTTGATTAAAATGAACAACGCGAATGTCCTCGACATTCATGATGAGGTCCATTAAAACCTTCAAGGCAAAAAATCTCACGTATTAAGAATATCCTTGATGAAAACGACAGCGAGAATATAACAATGATGAACTCCCAATTATTCGCGATAAAGAAATTCAATTCATCCTATGTTTTCTCTTTAAAATTAAATGCATATATCATTATCGACCATGAATCAAAATTAAAGCTATTATCATATTTGACTTTGACAGAATGTGCAATCACAGATTGCACGACTTTGATAGAGTGTGCAAGTAACAGATTTAGAAAACCATTGATAGTTGAAACCACATTAGAACATTAACACATTGACAATCATTAACACAATTTACCACCAATTGACGCACGACCTTGAATAGAGTGTGCAATTAACAGATTTTGAAAAACACTTTGATAGTTGAAACCACATTAGCACAACCATTAACACAATTTACCACCAATTGACAGCGCAATCAGAAGAATTTGCGTAAAAATATTAACTATTTACTTGAGTTTTTCGTAAAGATAGAATTTATTTTCGGTATGCCTCTTTTCCTAAACTTTTTTATTATTCAAAAATAATTTTTTAAAATAGATAACCGAAGGAGGAAAAACGAAGCTGAAGAAAAAACGGTCAGCTTAATAAGGTAATAATTAAATCTTTTTTGTGTGTCGCTTTCTTGCCTGCCGCATCTCCCCCTGCCCCATTTCCGCCAGTTAAAAAACAAAAAATAAAAAAGAAAAAAAAGGAATTACAAAGGAAAAATGAAAAAATTAAATATAAAAAAAATAGACCACAAAAAAATGAAAAAAAAAGTTTGCAATGACAATAAACAAGGCCCAGGGACAGTCATTAAAGTAGTAGTTGGGTTATTTTTTTAGAGAGTGAGTGCTTTTCACATGGACAGCTGTATGTGGGATGCTCGAGGGTAGGCAGAAGAGAAAATTTATTCATATATGCCAAGGAAGGACGGACGACAAACATCGTTTATCAACAGGCGATAGAATAGGGTTACATTAAACCAGGTAGTTTTATACATCTACATAAACTTATAGTTGTTTGATGAAACAGGCCCTCCGCAGGAGCTAGGTCGCGGTGAGCGAAGCGAGCTGCCGAGCTAGTATTTTATAATTACTTAAAAGGTTCGCATTCAAAAAGATTATGGGACGAATCCTTCCTTGAGATTAAACAGGTTTGAACATCCATACGGGGATCCATTCACTATTGTTGGAAAATTGTTACGTCAAGAGACAGAACTGTATTGACTGGGTGACCATGTAGACTCCAATGAGTACAAAACGAGGATCAAGAAAACAGATTTAGGAAAAATGTTTATCTACCAGTCAATTTGTGTGTATGTTAATTTAACTCAAACATTATCGGGCTGTCTAATCAGTCATTTGCAGACCCCAATAAACAATTATAAAAATACATGAATTTATATCTCAAAATATAATTCCCATCAAAGTTTGAGCTTTTTAGAGCCAATGCCATTTTCTTACGAGAAGTACAATTCGAAGACTTCCTCTTGACCCCCTCAGCAACTTTATTATTCTCAATCGCAGAAAATAACGCTGCAGACGACTTGAGTGCTTTACTATTCCCCCCCTCAGCCACACCCGTTTAGCCTTAGACTCCCCGACCTTCACCTTTGGCTGAAAATGCTGCCGAATCTTCTTTTTCCTCCTCTCCCTCTTCTTGTCCGTCGCCGACCTCTCATCCTTCCCCCCACACACGCCCACTTTTACTTTATTCTGCCAACATAATCCCCAATCCCAACAGTGATTTCCTCAGGTGCCAACATCTCCGTGCCCGCAGACGCTGTGATCGGGACTTTCTCCTCCGCGTACATGGCAGCCATATTATTCACCACCACCGCCTCCGGTTGTGTCTGCACTACACCACACTCCACCAACACTCGCAGGAGAGTAATAAAAACTGGACAGGGCATTCAGTTTGGAGAACAGGGAGTTGAGAGAGGACCTCAATTCGTTGTGTGTCTCCACCAACTTCTGCTCAGACTGGGAGACACTCTGTCTGGTCACCTGAGTTGATTCCTCGTATATCTCCGCCAAACTCTTCTTGCTCTTCTCCTGGTCAATGGGGGCCTCCTTCCTGTACTCACCTGTCCCCTCCACTGGCCGCACCTTCCTCTCCACGTCGTCGAAAACCTTATTGTTGATCCTCTCAATGATCATGTCCTCCAAAGTCTGGTTGGACTCCACCGTCGTGAGGGGGCTGCTGAGTCATCACCACCAAGACAACCCGGAATGGAGGAGTAGTCGAATTTTAGATTCTCCTCGACCAAAGAATCGACCGGTCTTGCCCTGGCCGTCACTTCCCCCTTCATTTGCCATTTCGGACATTCCAGTGACTTGGCCTCCGCCTCCTTTATTATTTTAGACATCTATTTGGGAATTCGGGGGGTGGCTGCCTGTCTTTCCTGCTTCTGGAATGCCGTGTCGTCTTCCGAGGATATCCTCCCCCAAATGTGTGTCGTACAGTAAATCGTCATCCTCCGAACTAACCCCTCTTCTACGTCCTTTTCGAACTGTTCGAAGGCTGCCTGCTCGTCCTCCTCTTCGGAGAGGGAATTGTCCGACTCGCACTTTATTTCCTGGTCGGTGGACTGATTGGAGATGCAGTCGGAGGTGGACTCTTCAATGGCGGGGGTTTCTGGCTGTAGGAAGAGGTGTGGGTTGGGAGGGGGGATTGAGGGAATCAAGTTGGTGTTGATGTTGAATTTGCTGCCTATCTGCTCATGGTCGAGGCCTTGGGTGTATAACTGAGTCGGCAGGGTTGTGTTGTTGGATTGTATGTTTGACGTAATTTTGTGTATTTTGCTGCTAATTTGTCGAGTTGTTGGGAAGATTGGCTTGAATTAAGTTATTTAGACGATACCTACGAAAAGTGACCATTAGATGCAACAAGAGTGAACGTGATGTTGATTAATTTTTATTTTAAATATATTTTTGATTTATTTTTTAATTTAATTATACTACAATTAAAATATGCATAAACTAAATATTTCACTTTACCTGTTTCCTTATAAAAACGTCAAAATTTTATTAAAAACTGTTTAGAAAATATTTATTTAATATTTTTATTATTTAAAATATTATTAATTTTATAGTTGCAAACTCTATTCACGTGTGTCAAACATATGACCTCCGACATTCGGGCACTACCAGTCATCGACATAACAAAGAATAATTTTGAGGCACTCACTCCCGCCATAATCCAAGCAATCCAAACCTCTTCATTCCTCGCCTTCGATCTAGTCCTTCATTCCATTAATTTGATAGGAATTGAGTGGCCTCGGTCTACAACATGTTTTAAAATGCCAGTTTAACCCACAAAACTATTTTTAGAGATATGGAAGAACGGTATTTAAAGTTCTCCGAAATAGTAAAGACACGTGCAGTCCTCTCTCTGGGAATATCCGCCTTCACTCATCTGAAAACACTCAACGACGGAATCCAAAGCTTCCTCGTGCAGACATTCAACCTGTCCCTCCTCTCCCAAGACCTCTACGTGGTCGACCCCTCCTCCCTCCAGTTCCTGACCAGCACGGATTCGACTTTAACAGCAGTACTCCCACGGAATACCCTACCATGCTGGGAATGACCAGGTGGGAGTGTTGTGCTGATTTAAGGGCACTCCCAATCCAGTTCGGGTCCTTTTTGGCCAAATTGTGAGGGCAAGGAAGCCGTTGTCCTCCACAACGGATTTATTGACATTATGTTCATGTATCATCACTTTTATGCACAAACTACCCCCAAACATTCCACTTTTGTCGCGGACTTGACACAATATTTTCTGGTGGTGTTTATGACACGAAATACTTGGCTGTGCATGTCCTTCACTGGGGTGTCTCATTCCCGCATACCTTTTCAGGAAATGGTCGTTGTTCCTCTTATTCGTAGTCAGAGACTCAACATGGAATATTGCGATGGGGGGAAAAGAGGGCTGGTTTTGACATTCCCGACTTATCCCCCTAATTCTTTGTCCGTCAACCAAATTTTGTGTCGCTTCGAACATTCCGCGGACAGTTATGTTTCCACGTGCAAGAAGAGTCCAAGCAAGCATTCTCCGTCCGTTCTGTTTATAAATTGGCAGAATCACGGCTGGTGTAGCGCGGGAAATTCGAAATGTCCGAAATCTCACAACATCGACCTGGCAATCGACCAGAGTTTTGTTCGGGGTGTGGGAGATGAGGAAGATGGAGAGGAGACCGGTGGGTTGTCCGACAGTCTTGGGGCACATCGGGCTGGTTTCGACGCGTTTATGACGGGCTACATTATGGGCTTTATTCTGTCGCGACACGGGAAGAAGAGGCCGACCTCATTCGAAAGACTTTGGGTTGGCACATCAGTCCAATCGGGTGGCATTGACTGCCAAAGGCATTCCCTTGTTAATTACTAAGAGTGTCTATTCCAAGTACTCTTTACCACATCGTTCTAAGTATGATCTTATTTTCAGTTCACAATAATAAATCATTTTTTCTTTTTACTCTGCGTGGGTGTGGTCTGGCGCAATATGCCAGAATTGATGGAAATTAGATTCCAGCTGCTAAGTCTACTCGCCTCAATTTTCATTGTCAGTGAGGTTGTAGACGGGGATTGTTAAAATGGACTCCCTACCTTCGCTGATTTAGCATTACCAATGAAAAAACTTTCCGATAAACAAATGAAGTTGGGTTAGGCAATGTTTTCTCCTGAAATCTCAAGAATTTCCATACGTAGCCAGTAATGATTTTGAACTTCACTGTTGGGGTGTTTTTACACTTTCTGAAATTATTTTGACATAAGAGATGTGCATGGGGAAAGACCTATCAACCTACCCTGTACCTGAGACACAGTATCACACCGTCTGACAATCACCACTACGGTCATGATTTTGCTATTAACCTACTAATTGCATCAAGTATAGAAAAACAATGACCGTGTTTCTGTTATCCTATTACTTTTATTACTTTTACAAAGAAATCCATGATGACTGTTATCATTGTTTAGGCTCCAATTGATGAACTGGACGAATTTTACAAATTCCTCGCGAAAACATACATCCGAGTTAATAATTCTTCAATGACGTTTATCTGTGGTAATTGACATGCTAAAGCTGGGTTGACAGGACATAACGACGTTTGTAGGAGAAAACATGACACCCTGCAAAGCATAAAACCACTTGGGTCAGGACCAAGCGATCCAAGATGACAGGTGTGTGTATATACATCAAATCCCCTATATTACCTCCAATCGCATTAAAGAAATTGTTCCGACTCAGAAGTTATGAGAACGATAACTGACAGTGACCACACCTGACAGTTCTCAGATTGAAATTTAGATGAT